>NC_143427.1:9512857-9816785 GCF_059467195.1 Physcomitrium patens | reverse complement strand
TCTGGTCCTCCTTAGTTGTCTCCAGATTTGGCTCCAGATTTAATAGCCTTACAATTCTATACCAATTTCAAATTGTATAATGAGGAGACAAGTTTGACTAACAAGTTCTCAAACATGAGCAAATTGATTTCCAACATCTCTCAATGCTGGAGGAGAGGTTGCAATTGATTGCTTTGTAAGATGTGTTCATAATTCCTCATTTGTGCACATTTTGAGTGCATTCAGCAACGCACCTAATGTTATCACAAGAATTACCAAACTGGTCGCAATTGACAGACTTCATAGAAAGAACCAACCGACGCAAAGGACAAAGATCAGTAATGAACAATTTTGCAACTTATTTCGTCCAAATTGTCTTCATGAGGACAAACACTGATGAATAAACTCATGAATATAATATGAAGCTCATAAATTTTCAGTGTCAATTAACACTGACAATCAATAATGAGCTGAGAACGAGATCTTACAATAACATTGATCCGTGAGCATTTTCAATTGAAGCACAAATCTCTTTTGATGGGTTGGTTTTCAGAAAGCAACATTAAAGAGATACAGTGCTAAATTGTGAAATGTGAAACAATGTTCAACAATGACAAAAATTTCAAGCAGGCAGAGCACGGGGCAGGCAGCGGGTACGCTGCCGGCCCACTACCTGATTTCTCCATGCGTGGACGCCCTGCCATGGCTGAGGACATCTGTCCATGTGACGATTTCAATGGTTTCTACTAGACTAACACCATGCTTTTCACAACCAAATGTGCAGTGAGGGATGGAGATTCGACTCGGTAACCCATTTACTGGAAATTGTGTCAGATTTCATAAAAACAGTATCTTTTATAACTGTGGAAACATCTGAGAGTATACAAATTTTGATCAATATTCTTGCCATAGAATCTTAACTTGATTACAGTTTCAACGTCGACTGCACTACAGAGCATGATTGGTGCAAGCTACTACACCTATTATGCTCGTTTGTTTCAGTACCTTACTGCATAATCGCTTCAAGAAAATGATGTGTTCTCCTCAACTGTCCTCACGACGTCAACTTCTCTTCCAGGGGCTATGATAATCTCATCTCTGGGAACGCGTGTTGAAATCAAGTACAACCAGCTCCATGAAAAGTGGTATGATGTACCAATGGCGTAGTATGAGACCTAAAGAACGCATTTCTTCAACAATTGAATTGAAGATCTAAGCCAAACTTTCATCGAAGCTGGACGGGGTTGCTAAACAAGTGTCACCTCTTTTCATGCCACCTACAGATGAATAAGCTGCATTTGATTTCAAAACCAAGCGTGGGCGGTAAGTGAAGAGTGGAACAAGAAGATAGTGGGAAATTCCATCATCATGCAAGTATGAACAACCCATACAATCTACTCTTTTAAGAATGGTTGAGGATGTACCTCCAATGAATGTTGGACAAAAGCGTGACTATTATGCTGATACACTGGAAAGTTGCCAAAGCCATGTCTCATGGCACTCCGCGACTTGCAACTGAAGGGAAAGAAATAATCAGCTTAAGGCATTATGTTGTTAAAAATGCAGAATATACCAATTAACAAGCTTTAGCCAGAAAGTGCACCTGTATTGGAAGTCGTTCTAGTCTCTTTCAATGGTCGCGTCTCAGAGGGTGAAAGAGTTGGGGGAAGCTTCCGACTTCTACTAGGGAAACCGAAAACAGGTTGCTTGCTGGAATTCTGACACGCGAGATTATCTGCACGACGCCACGTAACATCAATTACTGAATACCTGCATAATACTTAAGCTTTCTCAAACTCCGTTAACTTTCAACTTTACGGCATATTGGCATTCAAAGATTCAGACTTAAGAAAAAGGTAACGACAAAACCTAGTGGAACTCCACGAGCCGAATGCTTGGCTGCCAGTAGATTCTCGTAAGCAGCACGGTGCTTACTTGGTACAAACTCTCCAAAACTGGTAGATCAACGTCACAAATTCGAGTTTCAAATTTACAAGCACCTAATACTCCAGAATGAGACAGCTTATAACCATTGCCCAGTAGCAACCAACGTCAAGGATTCTCACTAAAGCGTTAAAAAAAATGCAAGGCTCCATAAATGAGTTATTCTCTTCCTAAAATCTGAAAGGGATATAAGTAGCCCAAAGACGAGTAAAACTATACACCAAGAGTCGATCAGGGAAAACATATGAGGAACCTTCGCAATAGATACAAGCGTTCCGGAGCAGAAAAGTAATTCCCAACTGACTGTAGAAGCCTGTTCATGTCGATAGACTGGTTCTTCAGACCTCGCATGCATTCCAGAAATCCCTTGTACTCTCCAGAGCTAAGACGCCCCTTAACCTGCTTAGCAGCAGAAAGACCCATAGCAAAAATCATAAGTAAAAAATCACACGACTTCAAATACTCTCAAGGTAAAAAGAAGTAAATGACATAATTTAATTTAATTAGACATGACTTGCAATACCTCCTTCAAGAAGTTAGCAGCCCTTCTATTCTTGTCATCCTTGGGTATCGCATCCTTACGTGTTCCTTCCTTTTGATCAGTGGGTATGATATCTTCTGCCATGACAGCGACCTCCGTTTCTTCCTTGCATCGATTGCTCGCTTTTGGACCAATACAAGGGCAGGAGCCAATATCCTTCAGATATGAAGTTGCAATGTCATCTGGTTTCGAAGAGGCTTCTGGTGGTCGTGAATGATCAGTTGAAGCTTGTCCACCTGAACCTAAACATAACCTCAACATGAGTCTCCAAATAATAAATCTAGATACGGACGTCATTTGAAGTTCTGTAAAAAGGTATGAGCATCTAGAGCAGTCAAAGCAATCCATTACTTAGATTCAATTGGATTGTTAGAATAGTTCATCACAAGAATTAAGAATATCAAAGAAAGGGAAGTTATACTGAATTTACTAGAAGCATATGATGTATTGATGTGGACTAGCTATCACTTTGGTACTTATTCAGGAGATTGAAAGAGGGAAGTAGATAGACAAACTTTGAAGTTCATTGAGCCTTCTACTGGGATTTGGACCAAGAATTCTCTGCCCAGCCATAACTCCTTTACTAGCTGCAAAGCCGCCCGACAAATGGACCAATCCAGCAGTGCTTCCAACTGCACAATTCGCAGCAGTGATGGCCACGTCTTTCAGAGGCTGACTGCTCTTTGATACTCGATCGGCTGCTAGCAACGCTGACAAAGATTCACGAGATGCTAAAGCCCCCGTGTCTTCATGATGACGTGGGAGAAAAATAGACCCCTGCAAAAACAAATTGACAAGGAAATATCCTTTTAAATCCAGTATGTCCAATATATTCGTAAAATTTTATGTCCGAGTACTGATAAAATCCGCAACGTCAGCATTAAGAGCAAGATTGTATATCAAATATGTACACAGAGTGTGTAGTCTCATGGCTTCCACCAAAAGTTGAAATTGAGCAAATCTCAGAATTATAAGGAGCAGATGCTGACTGCAGGCATAGAGTTCTTCAGCCCACCAATGCTAGTACCACTTTTCTCCAGAGCAGCACCATCCTTGGAGCTTTGCAAGCTCAAAGCTGAAACAGATACAATGGTTATTGGAAAAGGTACAACCTATAAGAAGAAGAATAAGAGACAGTAGAGTGCTAGAGTTATGGCCATGCGTACCAGGAGTAGTCTGCAAGAAACGAAGGGGGTTAGTGGCCGCACCGAAGTTGATGACAGTAGAATTTTTTTGTTGAACAACCCGTGTATAATCATGACCACCTGTAACACGGTATTCGAATGAACAGGTTTTAACACATCATGACTTCATATTCATGCCACAAGTTCGCTTCAATGAGTTAATTCGTGTACAAGTTACTACTGTTAACAAACTATAATAATAATAATTAAACAAATAACAAAAACAGTATCCAAATCAACAAACAAACCTGTAGCGGTACCAACTGCACTAGACGGTTTCAAAGGTCCACCAAGAGTATCTCTATCTTTAAAAAACCGTGTCAGACTGAAAGCTGCATCTCCAAATTTATGATAGGTCTATGTTTTCCAAAGACGAAACTCGACCATTAGTGAGACGTGAATACTGATTCCATCTTTTATTTGGAAAACTAAATCAAAGTTCTCGACCCAAACCTAAGACAGAAATCAAATCAAAAGTAGACGAATGAAAAGACAAAGATTTAAGGAAATTGTTTCACTAGTAAGAGGATAACTAAAGACTAACCTTAATGTACGGCCTTAGCCAAAGTGACATTTGACTTTGTGGTCCTGATTGACCAAACCTGCAAAGTAGCTTGAAATTTTCATTTGGTTCATGGTAAGAAGAATACACATGCATAGATGATTGAAAAAAAAAAAAAAAAAAAAAAAAAAAAAAAAAAAAATCGTAGAAGCAACGTAGAAGTTCAAACAGTTTTCGGAAGGTTAGATATTTAAAACAGACCTTTCATCACAAAGAATGATAGCTCCGTAGTCATTGCGATGACGGATCACACGTCCCACAGCCTGGTTAACTGCCCGGGAAGCTTGCTGGACGTACCACTCTTCCCCAGTTAAAACCTGTGAATGTACAAACCAACAAGGTAATTTAGTATATACATGAAATATAATTTACTGATGACACAGCCAATCAACATCAGAATTATTTGGATGAAGAAATTAACACATCAGGTATTTCTCAGCCATGTCAGCCACTGGCCTGAACAACAACTGTTCATATCATAGCAATCAAAAGACAAAGAATGTTCACACACATGATAGTATTCTCTGCAGAGTGAATTCAATATGGATATAAATCACCTTGTGTTTTGTGATACGTGAACGAGCCTGCTCGTCAAGGAACTCTCTTTTTAACCTCACCTGCCACACCAAACAATACTTCTTTACTAAGAAATTCACTGCAGCATGTTGAGCATTCTGGTAACAGATTGAGTTTAAATGAAGAACTTGAGTATGCGACTCGTCCAAATAGAGAACAGTATTAATGAATGAGAAAGACCTTAGGATCCATCTTCATAGCAAAAGGTATTCCGGTCACAACGACAGCCCGCCCTGATCGATCTGCGAAATCAAGTCCTTCGCTCACCTTTACAGGTAAGCAAGCGGCGTGCGTGAGCTAAAAATACATTGTGTGAGATATTAACATCTACAATCGTGCAATTAAAAATGAATTTTGAATTTACAAAATTATCAGGGCAATCAAAGATGAAACAGCTGAAAATATCACATCGTGTCACCAAAAACGAGAGAGAGAGAGAGAGAGAGAGAGAGAGAGAGAGAGAGAGCACCTTGCCTCGACAAACAGCAAAGAAAATAGCCCCTGTAGAGGTAGGGTCGTTGATTTTAGCCACGAAATCCTGCACATAACATTTAACGCCAATACAGCCCTTGATGAGTACAAGTTCATTTACCACACTATTGCACAGAGATTGGAGACCTTATCCCAAGCACAAAAGGTTAAACTGTTCAGAAGATCCCAACATTGACAATTCAGTTATTTGACCTCGTTAGCTTGATTGAAAAGAGCCGACTCCTTAGGCTCAACAACAGGTTGCTTGTTCCTACAAATACGCTCCCAAACTGTAGCTGCTGGTCCAGAGGTCTGCAACAAAAAGCTCCTCAAAGCGGGCTTAAAACATCGACAAAAGCATACAAACAAGACCAAATGGGAATGAGAAGGAAAAGATACATGGTATACAAGATACATGTCCAACAAAACACTTACCACTGTCTGCCAAGCTTCAATGCAAGAATTGAGGAGATAATAGGATGGGAAGAAAACAAGCACACCGTCAGGCACAATGCGTGCAAAATTGACTGCAAGACAACAGGTAGAGAAATGTTACTTCGATGCCATTGCTTCTGTTCATCACTGCTCGTTCACTGATTAATAAGTAAATAAGAAGTAAAAATGATACAGAACATAGAGACCCTTCTGTCTCTATCGCATATTGTGATAGCCATGCAGTGAGAAAACTGCATTTTGTTTGAACGAACAAATCATACCAATTGTATTTCCAAGCTCGAGCTTATATTCGATGGAGTCACGACTCCGATAAGAAGAATTTAAGGGTCGTCCAGAAGGACCATTAGAAACAACTCCAACCCACACTTGACTCGCATCAATGACGTGAGGGTTTTCGAGTCTGACGTCAAACGCTCTGCAGTTTAATAGAAAAGGTAAATGGAGACCTAGAGAAATAGTACGCAACACAACTGAAAAAGAGCTAAGCAGAGACTGCTTGCTCAACTACAATGTACTATCGTGTAAGAGTTCTGATTCTCACAGATTCAATTCAATAGCAAAGGACTCCAAAGGAGCTAATGTTCCAGAAGTCAGTATGACAGAGCGCACGCCCATCTTCGAAAACTCCTCCATTGCTAAACCAGGATTAAAACACCACCAGCTCAACATGCGCCCTTTCTTATTTCCTGCGGTGAATAAACCAGGGGACCTAATCAATGCTTTACATTACAGCACGCAAAAGTAAATTATGCAAATAGCCTATCAGGTGGTTAAATGAAAATCATTAACTCAAGAAAACGACCAAACTGAGAAGATAGGAACTCTTCAATCTAACCAACTACGAGGGCTCACTAGTTGTTTACTAACACGTAATAACACGCTACGCTGTGATAATGTACAAGTTACCTCTTCCAGCAGCTTTGTTCCCATCTTTACCACTTTGCTCGTGGATGTGAACCTGATAACACATAACGAGCCGTCATGTGTGATTGCTTAATGTCATGTCAATTTACAGAGAAGCGCCTCTGATTTAGTTCCCAATTTGTGTCATAGCAGCATTTTATGGCCAGTGCTCTTCAAATACGTAGGTCTGTTCACTTTCTAATAAAGAGTTAACAGTAGATTCTTGAGGTATGTTCCTCGAAAAGAGCACTGCGGAGTAATCTCTAAACAAATGATTGCTAGAAGGTACTTGCAAACACTCACTTTATAAGAACCAGCATGTGATACATTGTTATCCCTAAAGATGATGCGCAGGGCATCCCGGAAAGTTGACAGACGATACATTGTCCCAGTCCCCCCTGCTTTTGATTTCGCACCTACTGTTCTCTCATTCGCTTCTGAAACACATTGAAGATCTTGTCCTCGTTAAATTGAGAAGACTAAAAAAATATCTAGCAGATCGAATGTAAAATTTTATACAGAATTAAGACCTTCAATGTCGTAGCCTATGATGATGTATAATCAACAATACTACGAGAAATCAACATGTATACACCTCCTCAATGTTAGCCTACTGCAACAAATACTACTCAAGCACATTGCAATTAGCAACTTACCATCTTCGAGAAGTGCAGTGGCTTGATCAATAGTATCAATTAGCATAGAAACAGTTTCGTACGTGATTTTTATCTCCGCCAAAAATTCATAAATGTAAGGACCAGGGCGGGTAAATCCTAACTCAGATTCAATAGGCACCTCGTTGATCCTCTTCTCCAGCTCTAACAAAAGTGCTGCAACTTCAAAATGTGATGTTAGTTAAATATCACTTTCACAGCCATTGATTTTCCTCACCTGGAGAACTTTTTATACAACCGCCCGTCTGCATTACCACTAGAATGATCAAAAAGTGTACTTGTTAGTACCTAAGAAACACGGGAGCTCTTAAAGCGTATGTCGGTACCTTTTAAAACCGCAAAATTGTCGGGATCTATAGAAGTATCAGCTGCATTGTCACTCCCCCTGCGTGCTAGAGCTAAATCTACACAGGAACTTGCCTCGGCAATGCAAGTAGCCAAATGGGCTGCAGGCAAATCGAATGAAGCTGCATCAGCGCAAATTCCTTCCTGCACCCAGTTTATATTTATCAATTTACGTACCATTGTAAAATTACGGACAAAGTAGAACAATGGCAATGCGAATGTGTTGGTGATACGATCCCTCGACTATCAAGGAATTTGTTGAGCATCAAACTCTGGACAGCTGACATTAGATGGATAACAGCAAGCGTTGTATGTGTCTTTACACCATACTCAAGCTAAATGAAGAACTTGGATATTCCAAAATCAACAAAATCCACCATAACTTGCCAAATTGTGTGCCTCGTCAAATATGAGGATCGTCCTGCCCCAGGAGACACCAGTTAGAGACCGCCGCATTTCTTTCTCGATGAGATAGTTGTAGGGCACAAAGAGAATGTCCGCTGAGTTGTGAAGCTCACGTGAAAGAAAGTATGGACATCTGCTCCAGATGGATACCCACCGCAAGTTAATTAAAACCACGACATGGCTAAGCAACCATGCAGTAATGCTGTCCGAGCTTGTCTATAGACTGAGCAAGCTAAGACTGTAATATAGAGTTTCGGAATCGGAACAATGCCTTATTTGCCTTAACTTAATCAAACACAAAGGAATTGCATAAATCTGACACACTTACGGGCCTTCAGTTTTGCCAATTTTCACTAAATCCTCAATATCTATTGGCTCCTCTCCTAGTTGAGGGTGGTTTTTCGCATAGTCTGCAACCATTTCGGTAATCCATCTTAGTTGAAACATACCTGGATTAATTGACGTACTCGCTTCTCAAAGAGTTTGATACTTAGGACATTCATAAAGAATCTCAATCGCAACCCGATTCACCCTCACTTATTAAATGATGCATACCAGCAACACCGTTGTAGTGCTTGCAATTTCGTCCCTTAGTTAGTGAGCGACAGGCATGGTTTTGAGCTCTTCCGCGTAGATTTTGAACTTCACGATGAATGCACATTTGCTCTCTCGAACCCAGCACCACCATTTTGGGCCTGCTCGGTGAGAAATGATAAGCTCATTAGACCATGGTACGTAGATGAATCACATGCTTTTAGAAAGGTATAATAACAAGAGAATCCGGTTCGCAATTATTCTGCACACGTATTGTTAATAATCCACTTCGACAAGCGCATTAACGTAATGTTCTACTTACACTGCAAAACCGTGGTCTTGGCCGTAATATTAAAACGCAGGATTCTATATGATGCGGGAACTATGTATGCCACAGCTAGACCTTGAGGCGTACCAAGGTGCTCAAATACATTAAAAGGATCACAAATACACCAACCTGTAGACCGTGGCTTTAAGCTCCCGAATCACTTGCTGTAGCTGACTATGAGTACGAGAAGAATACACAATTGTGGGCAACTTTGGCTGGAGTGCCTCCTCAGAATCGTTTTGGCTGAGACTCATCAAACCTCGCTGGGATGACTGGCTCGTAACCCGCTGAGACGATTGACTCGTTTGTTGAAGAGGTATCAGGCTCTCACGCCATGCCAAAGTCGCACACAGCAAACACAGCGTTTTTCCCGTCCCTGTGGGACTCTCCAGCAAAGCATTCCGTCCCTAACAAAACCACAAAATGCAATGTGATCTTGGAGTAACTTACACAATTTTGCAAAAACTTTGAAATCCCAACGTATCTCCCACATTGTTTTTACATAATCCCAAAGGTTCAGGGTTTAGGGCTTAAAAAAAACCTGCTGCAGTGAAGAGATGACACGCTCCATGTACACAAGCTGGCAATCGTAGGCATCGTATGGAAATTGCACGGATATGCCTGCAACCTTATACGTCGGCATGGTTCTAACTGTTACCAAATCACCCCAATTCAAATTGGCTTAGTACCCCGGAAAAAAGAATCTCCACTTCGCCAATACGTTACTCATGGTCCTTTACACCCCCCGCCATACGATCTCAATGCTTTAGCAATCCCTGTATATTACAATTCAACTGTGGAACGCCTGTCCTCCGACAATCGATCAAGAGGCAGAATCTAAACACAACCCATAAGCCATCACGACACGAACTCTGGTCTTCAAAACCGCTACATTAGCTTCGACCTCCGCTAGACCACCTCAAGGAACCGCAAGTAACTTAAGGGAGCTTCAACCACTATCCGTCGACAAAAGATCTTCTAATTCATAGCACTCCCGGAAGCTCCAGAAGGATCTCAACCTACGTCCCTCTCCTGATTGCTGAACCAAAACACGCCACCAGTCCAATTTCCCAGCTGAAACTATCTTCACCATGACCATAAATTCTTCCCCGATTTCGAAACAAATCCGGAAACCCAACCACACAGAAGAGTCTTCAAAGACATAGATTCCGAGGAGATTTGTGGTGTCTCGGTTGCGTCCGCAGATTTGCTGGGCGTGTTCCGGAATGGTTCGCAGATTCGCAGCGGGATGGCTACTGGCACTCACTCGGGCTGATCTGATCTGTTTCAATTCAAACCAGCGGAGCGTCCCCTACAAGGCATTCGAGAGCCGTCTTTTTCTCGTCTCTCTTTCCCTCCAAAAAAGTTACTTTTCATTTTTAGGGCGATCGCCTAAAGGAACCACTAATTGGTCAATTGTGTTATATTTTTGCATTCAATTCAATTTCATTGTATTGTGTCGTAAACACATGTGAAACTAAAATAAATTATTACTAATTGATGTTGAATGGCATTCATGTGATCAGATCTAACAATGTTATAAAATGATTTCATCCTAGTTTGTAATGGTTTTGATATATATGTATATATAGATATATATATATATTCAAGTTGGATGACAGTGTGCTAAAGAAATCCTACTTACAACATAACATTGCAACAATAGAAATGTATAATGTTCATGTAATATGTGTTATTAGTAGCAGTTATAAAAGTATAATTTTTTTCCATTATTGAATATACATATATAATTATTTGATTTATACTATTTTATGTGCATGCATGTATACATATATTGTATTATAGTGTGTGTTATTTTACTACCAAATTGAATTAAAGATTGTCAAGGATAATTTTTTGTATATATATATATATATATATATATATATACATACATATACATATATTATTTTATTATTTTATTAAACATCTAACATTTTATCTTAATAGAAATATTTATTATACAAAAACAGTTGACAAAGAAAGTTAATATAGAAAAGAGAAGAAATATGAATGTTGTGAAATGTGGATATTAAAGATAAAGTAGTATACATAAGTTGTAATAAAACTGTAATTTTTATGTTTGTATTAATTATAACTAAAATAATAGTTATCATCAAATAAATAGTTTCATAAAAATTATCTTATTATTAAAAGTTTATTATATAGCATTATAAGCAAATAAATTTGTATGTAACTCTTTTTTATTTTTTAAACTTGAACTTAAAGTAAACATACATTTTAAAGAATTCAATCAATATCATGCATTTTTTTTTCTTTATTGTTTTTTAAACATAAAGATATAAATGTTTTTGTTATGAAATTTGGGCATGAAAAATAATTGAAGATTAATAAAGCCTGAATATATTTGATACTTCTTTTAGGTATTAGAGCATAATTATACTTTGTACTATGACTTATATATCTTAGACATAATTTATCATTTGTACTCTAAGTCTTTTTTCAAAAAGTAAAAATAAATAAATAAATAAAATAAAATAAAGACATCTTAATTTATTTTGGAGGACTTTTGCAAATTAAGAGTTGGATTTGTAAAGCAAGCCATGGAGTCTTATGTGAAATTTTCTTACTTAGTGTAATAAATGTCTAATTTACTAAAGTAAATAGAAATAAGTAAAAATAAATGTTTCATATTATATAGATGATATCTTTCTCAAGAAACTTTAATAAAGTTTGTTGGATGTAGATTAAATATTTAGACTTCTATAGATATGTCACATATCAATTAAAACTTGTCATATATAAGTTTTCTAATTTTAGAAAGTTATATTAAAAATAATGTATAACTTGATGCTTAGACCACAAGCTCTGTAGTCCATAGAAAGCTTCTACAAGATCTTTCAAGTAGCCAATATATAGAGAGGCAAGATTAAGGCCATTCTAAATCATATTAAAACTTTATTTTGTATTCTAATTTTAGTATAAGACTTTATAAATTTTTTATAATTAGAAAGAGCAATTCTAGTTTTTTTCTATTATATAATTGTATATATTATCTTTCTTTTTTTCTTTTTTTCTTTTAGTTACACAAGTTTTTATTTTCTTCTCAAAGTTTGTCATAGTTTATGTTGCTTACACTTAAATAATATATGAGTTTTGTTTCCTACTTCTATATCTTTTATGATAACAAGCAAGTCCAAATTTTGTATATAAATAACTTAAATGCATGTAGATTGTATAAAAGACACTATTGTCCAATATCATGGCATATATATATATATATATATATATATATTGTCTCCATGCATTCATTACAAATCAGATATACTATATAAATGATATGAGTGTAAAATCTTTTCAACTCAAGTTTTATTTTAAAGCATGGTCCAATTTGAATTGAAATAAGGATTAAAGAGCTTGTTCTGCTTAGTAATTGAAAAAGAGGTGCAAAGAACATGTTATTAAATGATTTTGTGTCTCAACTTTATAAATTTTAAAATTATTGATTAAATTAGTGGCTATACAAGTTATATTTTATAAAATAATAATATTAAATATATTTTAAAATAAATATAATATTATATTTCTTTAAATAGATTTTATAATTTTATAAATAATAATTACATATTCTACTAATAATTATTTATTATTATTCTAAAATTCTATATACTATTAGTTTTATTTATTTCAAATATATATGGTATTTATTTAATTTGCATATGAAGAATCAATTAATGTGTTTTATTTAACTAGTTTAATGATCTATTCAATTTTGTAACTTTTTATTTCTATTGTCACAATTAAAAACATTTCTTTGTATTTTTAATTTATTTTAATCTATTACACATTAGTAAACTTGTTTAATTTTATAATATATATATATATATATATATATATATATATGTATATATATATATATATATAATTGATTCTTAAAGATTGAACTATTATGTATTAATAAATTATCATATATTTGTATAACTTATATAAAATATAGATTAAGATTATTTGTCTTAACTTTACATTATTATTTTTTAATTTCAAATAGTTATATGAGGGTTTTAGTAAATATAAAAAATAAGAAAAAAACTTATTTTTATATTTATATAATATATTCTTTTTCTAATTTTTATTGTAATTTTAAAATAAAATATGAATATGGATTGTCAAAAAATAATAATAAGATATATTAGATTTTACACATAATTTAAAGCATATTTTAAGTTATTTTTTATGTATTTTAAAAAATAATTTAGTATTTTATTTTTCTATAAAATTTCAGTTATTTTAAAATAATATTATTGTAATTTATGTAATGTAATGATTTGATCTTAGAATAAAAAATAAATGAATAAAGAACTCACATAATCATATCCGATTTCTTATTTTGTATTAAACTTTCTTATATTTAAAATTGAAGATGGTTTCTTTGAAGTTAGTTGAAAAAAATACACTATTTTTTTCTATAGTAAATTATTGCAATCCCTCATTATAATTATTATTGGCATTTCTATATAACAAGGCATCCAAAGTGAAATTACTAGTTCTAAAAAATATTTACAATAATTTAAAATCTCTTCATAAAACATTTAATCATTAAAAATAAGTTTGATTTTTTTTTCTATTGAAAAAATCTTTTAAACCAAAAAAATTAATTTTTAGAAAATTTTATAAAAGTATTTTTTAAAATATTCTTAAAAATCTCCAAAAAAATCTTTGCAAATAACTTCAAAAAACTCTATAAGACTTTCTTGAAGTTGTTCTACACATTGTCACACAACAACCTTCTAAAGGTCTTGTAATGATGCCCTATTTACTATTTCTCTAGCCTACAAGGCAGCAATGATAGTCTAATATGATAATTTTTTGGTAAAGTTTTGTCTTTTTTGGAGGTTTGAACAATATACAATAAAACTTCTCACTAGTCACTTATGCTCACCTCTTCTATTTTACAACACTGCAAGCTTTGAGGCATAGAAATTTATTTTTGGAAGACTACTTCTATCACTTCTTTGGATAGTATCCTCAATGCCATGATTTTGATTAGTGTAGATAAAATATTAATTTTTATTAGTTTAACATGATTATTTATATACTCCATATTTAAAGATATATACTATTATTTATTTATTTTTGTTAAATCATATGGAAATTTTTTTCTTTAAATATTTAGAAACTTCTAAGCACCTTGTTGCTCTTTTCTTATCACCAACTTGGTAATCTATAGCATTTTAAAATTTACATTTCTAATTTATTTATTCTTCAATATTTTAAAATATACTAAGTACAAGTTATTATTTCTTCCATTTTTCTAAACAATGATTCATAAGTTTTGGATGCTTTTTAAGTGACTTACTTATCATTTTGTTAAGATAAAATTCTTTAACTACAAAAGATATATCCTTTTTAATACCATAAATAACTATGGAATGCTAAAGAAGTCATAAGTTGGTGTAGTTGATGTCAAAGTCTTATTGTTGGTAAATTATATGTATTTGTTTGTTTATGGAGTAATTATGCTCACATAAGAAGCATGTTGATTTGTTTTTTAGCAATGTAAAATACAAATAATAGATTATTATTGATTAGTCATTACCAAACTAAAAATATCTTTACAATGACCAATAAGATTAAAAAAATAAAAAAATAAAAAATGATGAAATTGTGACATCACTAATTACAATTGAATAAGATGATGAAGCAATATCAAATTGATGACTTCAACAATTGTAAATCACTCATATGGTTATTAGTTTGATGATCACACAACTATTATGACAATCCCTTGGCAATCTTGTGAAATGCATCCAAATTAAGATAGCTGATCCATTGTTGACAAACCCCCCCCTCTCCCTCCCATTTCCAACCTACAAGGTGGGATGTTTCTATGAGTTTGGCAACCTATTGTCGATCAAGTTTGACATCCTTTGGTTGGAAATAGATCAGAGGTTGGTTAAAATGATGTTAAGTTACGAGTAATAAATAAAATTCATTGTACTTGGAATGTGTATACGTGAACTATCAATATAAGTGAGAATTGTTGATTGGTTGGAGTGGAATAATAACATAATTAAGTGCCACATGGTTTTATAAAAGTTGGATTATTGGTTTTGTAACTTATCATTGGTTTGAATTAGGTTGGTCTATATGTTGAAAATGGATCAAAGAGAATATTTAACTAAAACATTTATATAAATTCCATCTTTGGGCCAAATTGTCTGAAACACTTGGAATCCTACTGATTTCAGCACATGGGTATTTTTTATTTTCATTTTTACACTGACTCCAAATATTCTGAAATGTTTAAGTTATCCGAAATGAGTCGGCTACCTTAGTAAGAGATTTACCGCCCAGTCCCATTAACCCAGGCTCATTTGAGAGTCAGTTGTGCTTACAAAATAGACACATGCCCCCCAAGAAATTTAAAAAATATGTCTAGGAGGCACCGCATGTTTTTACGGATTAATGTTACATAGCGAACTATGCAGCCACAGACTTGAGGAGAATCTGTGTGCTTGTGATATTCATTTTGACCTAGTCGTAGCAGATAGATGAGAACTACAGCATTACTTGGTGACAGTATCTGGTGTATTGCGTTACAGCTGCTGGGGCGAGGAGTGTTGTTAGGGTTTATGGATATTTGAGCATATCGGAACCTGTGGATGTTAGGGTTCTGTTTTTGAGGCTCATTGCGAGAGTTTTGGGGGGCGTTCCAGCTGTGGCAATAGCGTCCTGGGAGATTCTGTCGATCGGTGTGAGCAGACCTCCAGTTGAAACACCAACGTGCTAAAATAAATAAATGAGGGGATAGATTACCTGCTGAATTGACGATGAATTCTCATGTGAGCTACGAGGCGCGTTTTCTCCATGCGGCAGCAGATGGAATTAGCCCAGCATTGCTGCTGTCAGCTCCCAAGGGAGCCGCGCAGTATCTATTCAATGTGCCGGAGGGTTTTGCCCGACTTGCACTCGAACACAAGCTTCGTCCGTCGGCCAAATTGTCTTGTGTTTCGCTTACGTCGCTGCTTCCTCAATCTGCTGTGAGAAATTCTTCTACCACTTCCGAGTGTTTGTAGAGGTCAACAAATCTGTTGTCATTACTTTTTAGGACCGAGGATTATGAAGTCCAGTGGGATTATGAGGTCATTAAAGCACATTGCAGTCAGACTTTCGCACTTGTTTCGAAAGCAGTGATTGCTCGTTGAGCTTCCGACACCTCGTGATTGTGTTGTTTTGCCTTGTCATGTTGGTAACGTACCAAGTTAAAGATCAGCAGTTCTTTAGCGCATACAGTAATGCAAATTTAGAATTATTCTTCAGAGGAACTTATCTTACTGTTAGGATTGGTTGGAAAAAATTGGAGAGCAGTAAGAATTTCATGTTGATCATGCAATGTCTTGACATTTCTGGCAGGGAGGACTCGGAGGCTTGTTGCTTAGATTGGCTCAAGATGGACACGGACAAGTGCAAATGATAGGATCCCCTGGTGTGAGCAGGTTGGTCCATTCCTTCCGTCATATATTCCGGTGGCGCCACCCTAAGGTTTCGTACTACTGCCTCTTTGGTGAGATTCGAGAGACCGTTGGGCTAGTATCTATTATCGTCTATTTGGAAGTTAGCCTTGTAGTGTTCTACCCCCTCTCGATTTGTGTTTCTCTAATTTGGAGGTTGAAAGTGTACTACGTGTTTTCTAAAGTAAAGATCAATCACGGACACGGATCTTATCAAGGTTGCAATCGAACTGCAGGTTTTGGTTAGCGACTGTGGAGCTTGCGAAAAGGTCCCCGTGTTTGAAGATGAGTTTGTCGTCATCGTCCCAATTGTATCAGGAGATTCGCTCTTGGGTTGTCCGTGGTGTCGTTTTGGCACCGCTACCCCAGCCAGAGAGGCCTCTTTACCAAGCCGCAATTCCGAACCGCCCGCGTCTAGCAGTAGTGCATCAGATTCTTCGAGTTCGAGCTCTTCCTCTGAGGATGAAGCAGCCCCTAGGTTCAAGAAGTCTGATCTCAAGCCACATGATAAGGATGGTTACTTGAATTCAAGAGACAGTAGCGATAGTAGCGACGGCGATAATGACTTCAGCAAGGAAGGAAATGCTGGAGCCAATGGCCGCCGAAAGAATCTCAGAAAGAGGAAGAAGATAGACCTCACCCATGTGAGCACCCCTTTGTTTGCAGAGCTTGACCTTATTTTCAGTGATCGCAACAACCGTGCCAAAGGCATGAAGAGCGTGGCGTTTTCTCGCCTCATAAAGGGCAATGGCAGCGAAAGAGAACGGGATGTATCATTTTCTCGCGGCATATCTCAGGCAGCTTCCCAACCAGCACTTGCAAGAAACCTGGAACCCAAGGAAAAGCGTGACACATGTGAAAGAGATGCCCAGAGATCTCTTGATGCCTCTTCACCACCTCAAACTGCAGGCTGCTATGACTGGTTGATCAACAATGCTACTGAATACGAACTTCCCGATGTTGGAGATGATGCAAATCCTGTATATGTGAAGAATTTGTGTGGCACAATTGAACCAGCTGCCAACTCTGGGGTGCAGGAGCAAGAGGCATGCAGAAGTGAGGCTTTACAATCCACTGTCTTGGGTTATGTCTGCTACTTGAAAAAATTAGGCGCAGGAATTATTTTGGTAGATTGTGAGAGTTCACTGCTGCTGGATAGGCTCTGGTCACATCCTGTGTTGAGGTGTGTTAATGGGAAGGCCACCTCGCGGTACACAAGCACTGATTTGCCTGTTGAAGTGAGTATAACTGACGGTCATGAAAAGCAACACTCTGTCGTAGCTGTCATCCACCTCTCTCACTATTCTTCACAGAATGTGGTTAATAAGGATGGAGACGTAGAACGAGACGAGACGCCTCCACACATTGCGATTCGGTTGGACACGCAGGAGTTTGGGTTTTGCTCATCTTTGGAGACCCTGGCAAAGCTAAATGTGATCAATAAAACAATGTTTCCTTTGCCCTTCGATTTAGCTTCCTCAAATTCTACTGGAGCTGGTGGTGAATCGTTCAAGAGTAGCAAAGAGCAGGAACATACATGGAAAGCTTCGATGCTTACGCGAGTTGTATTCGAAATGGGGGTCAATGGTGTCAACGCTTCCCTCGATAACACAGAATGTGTAAAGGCCATTGATATTGGTAAAATGCAGCATGAGATGCTTCGTAGTAAGCCTCACCTTAAGGCATTGGAATTGAACGGAAATAAAGATGGGATGCCACGCCCGAATTTCAAATCCATGCTTACATCAAACCAGCTGGCTGCCATGAATTTGAAAGAACGGCTGAAGCAGCAGCGAGGAATAACTCCGTCAACCAGCCCTGCGTCGATTCAAAAACAAATACATAATATTGTGGGATTTGATCATCCTGGAGCAACATTTCAGGATTCGCTGCAACGGGGGAATAGTGCAGATTTTGAGTTGGTATTTTTGGGAACAGGCTCAGCAGAACCAAGCAAATTCAGAGGTAGCAGTGCTATACTATTACAAACAGAAGGCAAACATAGTATGTTGCTGGATGCTGGAGAAGGAAGCATTGGTCAACTGCGACGCAAATTTGGTAGTGCAGGAGTTGATGAAGTCTTACGATCCCTGCAATGTGTGTGGTTATCCCACAAGCATGCAGATCATGTGCTGGGCATGCTATCTATTATACATGCATATCCAACTGAAGCACCGAAATTGACAATCATTGGGCCATCAGCAGTTAAAAGATGGATATCTGAGGTATGTTCATGGAAACTTAGCTTCTATGTCTAACCCTGGAGACTTAGGTTGCTCTTATCTTGATGAACTGTCACCCGAAGTCTAACAGTCTTTTGTGACTCACAGGCAGTGTCATTATGGGCAGACATGGGCTATAATTTTCGGCCTTTTCAGTTTTTACACTGCAACGCATTCTCTGAAGGCATTTTCAGCAGGCCTGCAGGAAATGGGGCTCTAGGTAACGCGGAACAGGACACTCAGGGGTTTCTCAAGAATCTTGCATTACTGGGTCTGAGGAGTATTTATGTTGACCACTGTCACGAAGCGTATGGATTAGTTATACATGGTCACAGTGGTTGGAGCATAGTTTACTCTGGAGACACAAGGCCTTGCCACAGACTGATACAAGCTGGAGGAGGCTGCTCTTTGCTTATTCACGAGGCAACTTTTGAAGATAATTTGTCTGATCATGCCATCCGAAAACGCCACAGCACTGTTTTGGAGGCTATCGATGTTGGATTACAAATGAGAGCTCAATTTGTTGTCCTCACCCACTTCAGTCAGCGGTATCCTCAGGTGAGGCCTTCGCCCGAGAATTTATTTGCAACTGGGGAGACTAGCAAGTGGATATGCATGCTAAGTCATTATCCTATCTTTTATAAACTACAAAGCTTACAGTATTGCACTCTCTTTCAAACAGATGGAGATGTCACAGTGTATGACCATGTAAGTCGTGATGAGAATGGCTTATATTCCACGTAAATTGATAATTGAAAGTAAGAAGTTAAGGGTCAAACATTTAGTATACCATCGTTGTCAATTCTCAGCGGATCTATTTACTTGATGCAGGCTGTGACGTTGGACGCAAGTAGATATAAAAACGTATGCACTGCTTTCGACGGCATGGTGGTTCGTGGTTGTGAGTTGGAATCTCTTGGTCGGACACTCCCGTTCCTCGGATCAGCTTTTTCCTATGAACGCCCCGATACGGAAACACTGGTTGCCCCCTGTTCTGTAGATCCTCAGAGCTTTAGAAACGATGTTGACATTGCTATAAGTCAACGGACCGTAGAAACTAGAGTGAAAAAGGAAACGGCCCAGTTTCATTTTGATTCTTCTGGTGTGTCGAGTAAATCAACTCATGCTTCAATTCAAGCAGTTGTAGGAAGCAGAGCGGCAAACGAGTCGTTTCAGCTACATCCTGAGAAATATCAACCTGTAAAGGGTGCAGAGATACTGAATACCGGCTTAAAAAAAATGAAGGGTTTTACAACATCCTTCGAGTGCACTGGTGAGAAAATACCAGCTCATTCTAATCCCCCTTCACGCACCATCTCCTCTCTACGCAAATGCCCCCAGCATGTTAGGTTTGCCGGTTCAGATTCAGATTAGTAAAGGAGAGACATCTAGCATTGAGAGAAAAGTGATGGCGATGTTGGGTTTAGATTAGTTTAGTTTAGTTCAATTCCTTCCTGTGTGGCATGAGGGTTCAAACAGACGTGTCTACGTTGTATTCCGAAATTCCAAGGTTACAAAATGTAAGAATTGTGATGGGTGCTACAAAAGGTCTTGAAGACTAATTTGAAAGTTGTTACTATCAAGTTACCCTTATACCAAGGGTGTGCGAACTTTGACCAGACCTTTTTAGTGTGATCATTTTTCCATATGTATCCTCAATAACGTCATCGTATTGCGTTTCTTGTGCTCAAGGCTATCCGTGGGTTGATTTGTCAAGTTAACCCCGCTTCTGACAAAATAATAGAACGGGATGCCCACAATCTTTGCATGTTTGTACAGTGTTTCATCCACCTCTTAAACAGGAACTGCATGGATGAAAGCCTTTTAAGAACCTACTCATTGCCCAATGAAGTCAAGGGGCAGGGTGTGCAAACAAACTTGTCTCCCTTTTCTAGTTTCGTGAACAGGAGGACGAGGACGAGGGAGGGGAGCTGGAGGCTTCTTGACCGCCAGTATGGTTATGGTAGGTATCGAAGTACCAACTTACAAGAGAGAGAGTTGAGAGAGCCAGGATACTCACAATAACACTCCCACCTGTTGGGGCATGCCAGCAATCATGAGTCCTTAGTACTCTCTGTCCTGCCTCCACCACCACCACTACCACCATCGCTCCTGCTGCTGCCGCCGCCGCCTCTCACAACTTCTGGTTTCCCCGTTTCGTATTTGCAGCACCAATTTCTCAACACATGGGCAAACAAACTCTTCACGGTATGTTGTGTGGACCAAATAGAGGTAGAATTCTGGTGGAGAATGAAGAATATGGGGCAATTCCTAAGTAAGATATAAGTTTAGGGTTTTTCTTAGTAGTTTTAGCTATCTTTTTCTCTCCCTCTCCTCACGTGGGATTAGACAAATGGTTGGAATACAGGAGAACCAATAGGAATCACCACTCTCACATACAAAGCTTCATATTTGGCTTCCCCTAATGTGGTAGAGGGGGAGAAAGAGGTCCTTTAGGAGGTTAATGAGAAGGTGCTTTTCCAGGAACGAATTCAATCATGAAAGAGACCACTTGCCAAGACATTGAGTTTGGCTTCTAATTCCTCACCAGTTTTTCTTTAAGGGAAGCTTCAAAGTGACAAGATCATGAGTGACTCCACACTGAAAGAAAATAAAATAGATAAATAATAACTGAACTGAACTGAGATAGTCACAGAAGACAGCATGATTCCATCCAAGCACTGCAACTCAGTGGAAGTCCCTTGTTGGGCCTGCTATTGTTGCATTGGATCTAGACAAAGAGTGGGAGAGGATCCAGCCTTGCAAATCAAGTGTCCATTCTGTCAACACAGACTTGTGCTTTGGTTCACTCATGTAAACAATCAAGCAAACAGTGGCATGATTTAGGGGCTAGGTGAACAGACCCCATTGCAGTTGCCAATTCAGAACATTATTGTCATGTGTGAAAAACCACCCCATGCAAATACTATGTATGTGTATGTATGTATGTATGTATGTATATGTATGTGAGTGCATGTAAAATATGTATGTGTATGTATATGTTTGTATGTAGTTTGGATATGCATTCTATGTGTGTGTGCAAGAGCATACTTTGTCTCATGTTTTAATCCAGTCTAATGACCCCCACCCCAAAAGGAGTAACATTCATGTTCTCTTGAAACATGTTGATACAGTGTTCCCATTACTGCTGGGCAGACCGCAGGAGGAAAAATAAAATAAAATAAAATAAAATAAAAAATCTCAAGAGTAGACAGGTGGCTCTGGCTTTTCCAACGCATAGCAAAAAGCATGGATATTTCATTCTATATTATTTTGGGGGCAGGGAAAATTATGGGGTGCAATGCCACATGAGGACACTTCACTACAATAGAATCTCTCTTGCACTCACACTCTCACTCTCCCACAAGACACTTCCACCCCCCACTACTACAACAAATTGCAACCCCCCAGCCTAGGTTCCCTCTTAGAACAAGCACAGTGACAGCAACATATGTGTAAAGTTGTGCTCTCCCCACTCTTTTCTTCTACAATAAAAAGCTTCTATGGATGTGACACCCAACATGGGGTGCAGTTTCTGTCTAAGCTGTATTGAAGGGGTGCATAGCTTGGATAGAGCTTTTCCTCTCTACTGCACACTTTACTTCAGCAAGGATTGCTTTGATGCTTCCACAGTCAATTTCTGTAAGGATTTGGCCCTTTCCTAGCTGCTGATTAAGCAGTGACTACTACAGCCCCTTACTCTTCCTCCTCTTCTTTTAACTGTTTGCCTGCTCATGTATGTGGCCATGCCAATAGGGAACTTCCCTTGCTTTTGTAATGTCTGATTACCAAACTAAAGGCCCAGGTTGTAATTTTCACTGGTGGGGGTCATTGCTTATCTGAAAGGGCCAACAGTGAGTTGCCTCAGCAAGTACCTCATGCCTTTTTTTTTCTTTTTTTCTTTTTTCTCTTCCCATTGGGTGCATTTACTTTTGCATTTTAGGGTTTTCTAAACTCTGCTTTTGGACAGCTGGTTGTCACTTGGAGCACCAGTTGTTACAGTCAGTTATGAACTGTGGAAACAGTTCTCAATAGGGGTTTATTCTCTCTCTGTTTGCATATACACATGATGGGATATTTATGTCAAGATTCTTGATGGGTTTAATGGTAAAGAAGATGGAAATTGAAAGTCAAAAATAATATGATCAGTTGTGTGATAAGTTGTTTGATTTTAGTGTAATAATTTAGCTGAGGTTGATTCCACTTTAACAAATCCAAAAGTATTGGTAATTCATTAAAACATTGGTTTAAAAATATTGGTAGAAACGGTGATACATTTTAAGAAAAAAGAAAATCCAAATTGAGATGCATTAATACACATAAAAATATTGTATGATTTCTACATAAATATACACTCCTATATGTAGACACAATTACACATACATAGGCATATTTATTATATGTAAAAATAAAATAAAATAAAATAAAAAACATTCAATAAATTATATATGTTTATATATATTCAAATGTAACAATGAAATATCATTATTATGCCTCAAAAAGAAAAAAAATTATATATTTAGACATAGTTTAAATGGAAGAAATGCTTAAATACACACAACATTAGTAGTGTCAATTCACCATCAAGCCATGTTGTTATTGGTGACAAGACTGTAGGATTAGCTCTTACATCTCACAATTGGATGTCTTGTCCATGTAACACATTCACAACACTTACTTATTGATCCAGTTCATAACAGTACCCTTGAAAGTGTTGCCTAATCCAGAGCCCCTGCAAATACCAAGCTACATCCTTAATTATTTATTTATTTTATATATCTATAAATCTACACATATATTTGTCCATCTGTCTGTGTGACTTGGCTTGCCTCAAAGATGTGATATTCAGACATCCCAAGTACTATCCCAACTTCCACTTTATACCTCTTATATAAAACAGCTCATGGTATAAATCAAAGGAGACAAAAGCCATCTTTCATTGTCTGCATATCTCATTGTTCTCATCAAAATGAAGCAATAACTCAACTTTTGATCAATCAAAGATAAAAAAAAATTGCATGTTGTTGCATATTGCAGAGAAGTAGCATTGTAAGATCACTAGGTGTGGAGTTTGGAGGCACCACAATGTGAAAAGGCATGAAACATGGAGTTTCACGTCATATGAAACTTCAAATAAAATACTAATTTACAACACACAATTTATAATGTTTTTTTTTTGTGGCCAATGGCACTAGTTTCCACTGATATATATATATATGTATATATTTATAATCAAGAATGCCTTGCATACATGAACCGTGAGAAGGAACCCAAGTGAGTACCATTGGGGTAGAGTGATTTGGAGAGCTGAGTGGGCATTTGATGACCCAGGAAATGTCAATTTGGGCACCTCCTTCAACAGACCAAAGTGTGAATGGAGAGAGAGCAAGAGGCTTTTGGAATCCTTGGGATATAATGAAACCAACAAGTGGTGTGGTGTGGTATGAAACAGGGTTCAGTGAGGAATTTTGAAGGAATGGCTTCAGGCTTGGGTTTGACTTCCAGTTGGCCAACTTTGTGGTTTTCTGAAAGAGGAATACAAATACTCCCTTTTGAAGGAAGGACAATGACTATTTCTGGAAAGCATGGCAAGCATTTACAACATGTTGTGGGAAGAAAGATGTAAGTAACTAAATAAAAGCAAACTCCAACACAGGAGAAAATTGTTGACACATGTGTGAGTCATGCTTGAGTGTGATTCTAGGAATGTTAGAACTTTGTGGCAAAGAATTTTGTAATATGGTTGGAGTGTCATCCCTCAGAATAATTTGAAGGTGAATTATTAAAAGTTGTGACTTGCTGCATGAATTTATTTATTTATTTATTTATTTTCAAATATGGCATTTCTTGTCAATTTTTTTTATATAGATATGACCTGGATTTGTCAACTCATTGGATTGTTAAAGTAAGTGTTTAGTTAAACTTTTATTTTAAAGATATCATTGCTCAATGGTCTGAACCACAATCTGTTTTCTCAACAAACACTCACATTTTGGCTTTGTTTCCATAATTACAAAAGTATATTCTTTCTTTTTGTCCCTTGTCTAGTAAGAATGCATCACCAAAAAAGATATGAATGTGAAATTTAGAGAAGAAGCTTAGACGAATAAATATTTGGATTATTTGTACTAAAATTGTTATTAATTTATAAAATATCTGTTGATTGAAAATGGATATCTCATTTTTGCCAAGGTGTGAATTATTGCAGTATTTTTTAACTTGGTTAATCTCAATAAGATAGGAATCAAGTAGAAAAAAAGTCTGCACTTAACTTGGGGTTTCATTGTGAAATCTCTTATCTAAAACATTTTCTAATTGACAGACTCTAACTGTGTTGAACTTCTTTTCTTATTAAAATTAAATAAATTTTATTTAAACTAAAAATAAACATATGTTTCATCAACTAGAGCAAGACTTAACTACACTAAAAATCCCAGTGATCTTTCAAATACAACCATATTTTTCCAATGTTGTTTTTATTATTAATATTACTAGTACTACTGGGTTCTTTTGCATATCAATGTTTGTGCAAATCCATGCTGTCCACTCCAATAAAGAATTGAGGCAGTATATATGTGTTCATAGGTCCAAAAACAAATATGCAGGGGTATTAGTAGTGCAGTAGAGCTGATTTATTATTATTATCATTAGTATTTATTTTTATTTTTATTTTATCTGAACACCCCTCTTTTCATGTCTAAAGGATGTATCCTAGGGATGATGCCTTATACATTCATTGATTCATCTGTCCACATGATTTGTGCATAGGTGGATCCACAAGTCTGCCCTCCACTCATGTTCTGACTTCGAAGACACTCATTCCATTATTTATGTATATGGGCCCCCAAAAAATATGGATCTTGGTTTAATTTTATGAACCCACATTGAGAACATTATCATTATTGTTATGGCAGATATGCTATGCCTTTAAGCTGGGAGCATTTTTTTACTTTTGCATTTGAAAAATTCACATGGGTTGTAGTTGATTTTTTTGATTTTTTTATACAATAACTAGATTGAAAAAAAGTAACAAAATATCAAGCATGGGTTGATATCTGCATTATTAGTATTACGCTGGACTAGTCATCCTGGTTGAATTTCCATTGGTTAACTACATAAACCTATTGCAAACCAACCATGAATGAAAACAATGGATCAGAATATATTGTTGAGCTCATTCATATTATCTTTTGACATTTCATAATGAAATTGTGAGAGTGTTGTAACTTTTTTGGATGTATGTATGTAGGTATGTACAAAACCCTCCACCTCCACTAAATTCTTGCATAAACTGCCGTAGTGTTCAAGTAAAAACATTAATAATGATAATGGACAGTGGTTAATTGTACTGTAGCAGTATGTAACATTGACCATCATATGCCATATTGAGAGTGTGTAGCCCTAACAATTAAATGACATCAATAATACAGTAGTTGAAGTTATTGATAAATAAACTCCACACCACCAAGTTTTACTTGACAGATTTAAATGGGATGAGTGAAAAGTCAATCATAATCCACACAATTCCTTGAGAAAGGGTTGAAACAAAACCATTCCACCCAACTAAAAAAATCCATCATTCCAACACAACCAAAGTTAGCTGGTTAGTTGTTTTTTGTTACATACATAAACCAAAACAAATATTGTGTGTGACATGGAAGTTTTAAATCGAGTTTAGCCACAGAGTACAGATTTAATCCAAAGTAAGATTGAAACTCACAAGTGGGGTTCAATAGTTAGCATGCATGGTGCATCCAATGGGGACACACTGTAGAAGAAGAGCACAATAGATTCAGGAATGTGAAACAGAGCCCTAGATTTTTGGCTCTGGTTTTAGGGGGGGGGGGAGTCAGAGGAACAAAGTTTCCACAAAATTGTGTGTCCTGGGAGTCTCTATTCCTGTCACCAAAGGACTCCTTACATGGTCACTACAATAAAGTTCCTTATGAATTTGGGAACATGTGCTTCTTTGCAACTGCACAAATATGATACATGCAGAGAGATTGGGAACAAGAATAAAGGTGAAGACAATGCACAAAATTAAAAATAAATTAAAAAAGGGGAAGGATGGTTCATGTGCCCCTTCATCTCAAGGATGTTCCTTTCTCACACCTGGGTCTTAGGGGTCCATCTCAACATCACCAGTCAACACAAAAACACTAACCCAGAAATGGGGAAAGAAAAAGGAAACAAAGGAAAAAAAACAGGACAATGGGAGTGAGTCTCCATAATACCTGGCTGCCTGTTTGAAGGGTCGATCCCGCTGCCAGAGCAAGCCACGTCGGAAGTCGTTCGTCCGTTGAGTTCAACGATCGTCGGACTCCGTCAACCGGAGACGAACAGCCTCCAAGTTTCGTCAGGGTGGAAACAATCGTTGCCCTCCCAGCTGCGTCGAGGGGCTTTGAGTCTTGGGAAGTCTGTGTGTGTTTGTGTGCATGTGTTTTTTTTTTTTTTTTTTTTTTTTTTTTTTTTTTCATTAGTTTTGTGTTGCCTGTGCGTCGAAGTTCGGGTTAGCGAGAGGAGCGTTGGATCGATCGGAGTGACGTCCATGGCAATGTAGGGAAGGTTGCCATGGCGGATGCAGTGCAGGCAAGGTATTGCAGAAATATAATAATCTGGCGGGAGGGAATTTGGTGCTTGGAGCGCTGGGAAACATAGTTGAAGGCCACTGGTTCGTGTTCCAGTGTTGACGTTCGATGAAGTCGATGTTTTGAGGATTCGAAGGGTAATACATTGGCGATCTGCGGGAGGTGAGTGTTTTGTGAGGGTTGGAGTTGAGGCAAGGAGAGAAGGAAGGAAGGCAGGAAGGGAGAACAGTTTTGTGAGGAGGAGAGAGATGGGGCAATCGAAAGCAATGGCGGGGGTGTATATCGCCTGTGCAGCTGCGGCGTGCGCTGCTGCAGCTGTGGTGTTGACGCAGCGAGTGAAAGTCCGATCGCAAAAGTACACAGCGCGGAAAATTTTAGTGGAGTTTCAGGAGGCTTGTGAGACGCCTCTGCCGCGGTTGAGGCAGGTTGTGGATGCTATGGCAGTCGAGATGCATGCTGGTCTTGTTTCGGAAGGTGGTAGCAAGCTTAAGATGCTGCCTACATTTATTGACCACTTGCCAGACGGGTGAGTTGTTTTGTTTCTGCTTTTCCGTTTTATTTTTGTTTTTTTATTTATTTTTATCCTCAATGTTTTACATATTTTTTCTAGGAATTTGCTTTGGTCCTCGTCTTTCAGTGTATAATTTCTCCAGCTTTTCGATTTGGACGTAAAACTGCACCCTCTTCGCTACTCCTGACGGTGTTCGTCTGAGCGAGATGTTACATGTTGCATGCGGCCCAAGTTTTGTAACTTGGTAGTTTTGAGATCTACTTTTTTGGAGGTTTTTCTGTCGAAGTTGTGTCTTTTAGGGTGAATAAATTGTGAACCAGGGTAGTAGTGAGTTGTAGTCGGAACAAGTAGTGACTGGCCCTCCTTCGTCAGATAGAAAATTGGGCAATGCAGTACAGTTGGCACCTTATTTCATGGTCTTCTATCTTATTTTCATTTGCTCGCAGAGCGTGCGACTATAATCTTTTCTCTTCAACTTTCTGTAAGTTGTGGTAGCCACCTAATCGATTAGCACAGCTTCGTATTGATTCCGAATAGTGGAATCCTCGATGCAGTAGAAATGATTTGCCTGATCTTAGCTTCGTGTGCAGTTTAGAAGTCGATATCTTTTCTACTATAGATGTTTTATCTGTTGTTTAAAGTCAGCCCTTCAATTTATTTGATCAGAAGAGCTTTCGGTAAATCACTCGAGCAAGACACATTTTACAGAAACTGATTTTATTTTTCAACGTGGGATGGAAGAGCATTCTGAATTTTCTTTTTTATCGCTCGAAGTTGCTGCACGAAGAGAATCAATGGATAAGTTTTGAGGGTAATCAATAGTCTGTTTCAGAGAGTTTCATTCTATTTTATTTGATTTGATTTTAGATTTGATTTTATTGTTAATTGATGATTATTATTTTTGTTGCTGCTACTGCTAATGGTCTCCGTTGTCAGATTTTTCTTGGTCAGTCGATCTTAGACTAATCTTATATTCACTAGCGTTTTTTTTTGAGTATTTTGAATGATGATTTTATCGAACTAACATTCTTTAGGATTTGGTTTTATGGATTTTATTTGCTGCTTGAATTCTCCGACCAGTATTTTTTTTTACATTATATTCCAGTCCTTGGTATTACATACTGATATACTGAACAAATAGGTTCAGTGAGTATGTATGTTGGTGACTTTTGTGTACGATGTTCTGATAGCATCGGGTCAATTGGGGTTGAGCAGGAATGAGAAAGGCCTTTATTATGCTGTGGATTTGGGTGGCACAAACTTCCGGGTGCTCCGTACCCAATTGGGTGGGCTGGAGGGTAGAGTAATTAAACAAGAATATGAGGAGGTTGCCATTCCTCCTGAGCTGATGCTTGGAACAAGCGAACAATTGTTTGATTTTATTGCCAAGGAGTTGGTTAGCTTTGTGGCAAGAGAAGGTGAGGATTTTAGATTGCACGAAGGTCAGTCACGGGAGATAGGGTTCACCTTTTCCTTTCCCTGTAAGCAAACCGCTGTGAACTCTGGTACTCTCTTGCAGTGGACCAAGGGCTTTAAAGTCAACGATGCAGTACGTTGCCCTACTTGTCCTCTCTATTGAATGTATTGTTCATTTTGTGAAATGTGAATAGTATAATTTTCTTCCTTTTAAAGCATCTGAGTGAGAGCGAGGCAAAATGGCATTTGAACTTGCTTGCACTGACTCAGTAATTTTTCTGACAGCATCTGCAGATTTAATTTTTTCTCTTAGTGCAGATTCTGACGTAGTTGAGCGATTTTTTTCTAGGATACGAAGATATTAGTTGCTTATTGAACCCTGAAGCTGTAGCCGTGCGATCAATGTGTATCAACAAGCTGTTATCTCGAATTTGCAGATCGGCCAGGATGTGGTTGCAGCTCTACAAGGGAGCATTGAACGGCGAGGGTACAAGATGAGGATTGCTGCTTTGGTAACGTCGCTGCTTTGCAACCTGTTTTTGTTGTGCATTTTCGCATAGAAATATTAATTTATGCATTGAATGCCTGCACAATCAGACGACTTTTTTTGAATAATACGGTTGAGTGAACGCAATTCTATAGTACCTTGTTGATGATATTTTATGTTAGAAATATGTTAGAACTTAAAAGAGATAAGAATTTATTTAGACTATCTCCGAGTCTACTAATTTGGCATTTCAGGCTCAAGGCTTCATAATATTTGAATGGAGACTTGGGCCCTTCCTAGCTGAGAGCTCCAGGAATGTAATTAATAGGGCTTGGCTACCAATTATCGTTAGTATCAGCCACTGAGCTTTTTAAGTAATAAGGTGTGCACTGAGAAGTCGCGCTACTGACGTTATGGATAATTTGGTTTGTTCCATTCACTTACGTCTAAGGTGCACTATGCAGGTTAACGACACGGTAGGAACTCTAGCTGGTGGTCGCTATTGGAATAACGACGTCATGATAGCTGTTATTTTGGGTACTGGCACCAACGCCTGCTATGTGGAGCGAGCTGAATCTATATCGAAGTGGGGTGGCGAGCTTCCGAAGTCTGGCCAGATGGTTAGTAGCAATCCCGGTTCCAAAGCTGGTTATTTATTTTTGGGTTTTGTTTGCCTGGTTTTATTACATTACAGACGACAGAAGATACCAGCAAACCTGGTCTATGGTTCCGACGAAATCGAATCTTTCTAGAGCTGCCTCTCATGTAACATATGATGTTGAATTCCTGGTAGGTTGGTAGCAACTAATTTAAGGTTTATGCCCTTGATAGGTGATCAATATGGAGTGGGGAAATTTTTGGTCGTCACATTTGCCTCGGACCTACGTGGACGAGCTATTGGATAACGAGAGTCTGAATCCAGGAGAATACGTAAAGCATCTAAACTATGTTCTATTCTGTTAATATGTTTATTTCCTGCGTTGGAACGAGGCTGAATGATATGGCTTTTGGTTGCAGGGCTTCGAGAAAATGATTTCGGGAATGTATTTGGGTGATTGTGTGAGGCGTGTACTTGTTAGAATGGCTCAGCAAGCTGGCATCTTCGGTCCCCATGTTCCACACAAGCTCTTGGAAGCCTTCACACTTCAGTTCGTACTTTCACCGTTTTAGGAAATGTGTCGGTGGTTTTCATGGTTGTGTTAGTTTTTGTGAGTGTCATTTGTATGTTTTGTTATTTTTAATAGGATCTAAAAACTTTCTGACTGGGGTTGATCTGGTCTGTCCTCATTGTATTTAATGCTGTCCTTGGCGTCACAGAAGGATTCCATGGTTGAGAAAAGGCACGGCATGCAGGGGTCAATTGTGGTAATCATTTTATGTTGAAAAGTACATTTTTACGTTTTTCAAACCTAGAGACTTGCCTTTGCTTGCCAGTCTTTAAAAGAGAAATGGGCCCTTTTGCAGAACACCAGATATGTCGAAAATGCATCATGATGACAGTAGTGACCTCAAAATGGTTGCAGAAGTTCTGAAGACAGTATATGGGGTACGTGATATTGTTCTTTTTACATACGAAATCATATTATTAGGTTTCAGAGACTTATCACTCAAAGCTATATGGTATCGTTTGCAGCTCGTTGATTCTGTATACACACATGCTGTTGCAGATCCATAACACAACACTGGGGATTCGCAAAATTGTACTTGCTGTTTGCGATATTGTGTGCCAGCGAGGGGCCAGATTAGCAGCTGCTGGTATTGTGGGAATATTAAAGAAAATTGGAAGGGATGGAAGTACAGCAAATGGTTTTATCAGGCGAAATGACGTGAATGGTATTCACGATGAGCTCACCGTGAATTCCATTGGGGGAAGCGGGAAAACCGTCGTGGCTATGGACGGTGGTTTGTATGAGCACTACAGTAAGTTCCGGAACTACATGCAACAAGCTGTACGTGAACTCCTAGGGGACGCAGCCAAAAACGTCTTCATAGAGCTTTCGAAGGATGGCTCAGGCATTGGAGCAGCCATTCTTGCTGCATCACATGCCGAGTATGTACCAACCTAATATCAACCCGATACCGCTTAAATTAATAACATTTAATTATGGAACCCAAGGCCTTGTTGATTAAAACCCTTTAGTTCTTATCGTTAGGACTGTACTCTACTTATGCTTCTGGGAGGTACGGCTTTGCTTCTTTTGGAGTAGAGGGTTTTTGGGGCTCGTTTTGTCTCCTGTATAAAGTCTCTTATTTTAACCATTAGATCTTTTCAGCTGATAGTTTGGAGAATGACACAGGGCAGTTGTTTTTCTATTAGCTAAGTATTATTTGAGTACTTTGAGCAAGTATTCAACCCCATTCCTTGTGTACGACATCACGTTGAGGCTTCAGTGATGCTTTAGATCCGGTCGATGGTAGTGTGGTACCAGTCAACCTCCGATAGCCGAGGTTGAAGGTTGTCAGCAGAAATGTTTTGCAGTTTTTTAACTGCTGCTGGCCAGTCTTGTGATTTGTTGCAAAATGGCCATGGGGTATACCGGTTCTTCTTTGTCTAATTCATAACCATTTTGGGTTGTCTATTTCTTCAGACTTGAGGCGCATTCAGTTGAGGTTTCTACTTCAGTGAATTTTGGTTTATTTATACTGCATTTCTCTTCATTTTATACTTACTCATTATAGAACAAATTTCCCCACAATTTTTTGATTTTTTTACTTTTGATTCTTAATCCATAATAATAATAATATCTCAATTTAAATGAATTCCGTGAGGTTTAGCATTGTTCGCCCCAGGTTAATTAAAAACCTCTGATTCTTTACATTCTTATTTGGAGAAAGCTGGGCTGACTGTACGTAGCAGATTTATTTTGATTAGTTTCTGGGAAAACTGAGGTCCTGGAGTTTGGTACAAGACATCTGTTGTTGTGTGCATTTTTCTGTGCATTGTATGAACACAATGGCTTTCATTATTCTGTTTTGTGAATCATTTATTTGATTTTTTGCAGTTTTGCATCTCTTTTGGAGGATCTGTGATAGTCACTTTTCAGCACTTTAATTGGCGGCATTTCTCTGATGTTGTACTGGATGTTCCAGTTGGTCATCACTGTCTGAATGGTTCTCAAATTGTACCGCACAGATGGTCCTATTGTTAGATTCATGATTCCTGTAAAGTTTTTGATAAAACCGTCTGTACCCTTCAGAGATATTAAGGGTGAAATATATTTGTAGAAATTAAACCACTTTCATATCGTGGATTCAACCTCACGCCTAACAATATTGTTTCATCTGATTATTTTGACAAACAGAACGAGAAAGAGTAAACTTTTCAAGGAGAAAATCCTTGCTGGTCCCCAGCAGTGCTACTCGGAACGTCGAACCATTGCATCCCAGCTAGGTGCAGCGTTAAGTTGGGCTGCTATGGTGCCTAAGTTGGGGAAATGACTCGTGTATTGTATTCTGTATTCTGCTGGAAACGGAACCAATTATCTTGCTGCATGTACAAAAGATTATGTAAAGGATTGAAATGCTTAATTGTAGACACAAAAAATAAATATCTCTGACTCTGTTGTGTAATTTTTGATTTTTTATCCTAAAATCCTAATCGGATTGTATAGGCATTAAATTCAATTGTGTTTTCTACTGTTTGAATATTTTTTCTCTGTTCATTCATTTCCTCTGCTTGTGTGTGCAGTTTCTATTTTTATCTGCACAAGGGCATATGTAAAGTTTTGTATTCGTATTCTATCTACAGTTACATGCGTGGTCAACTTTCTTGGTGCCCGTAAGAGAAACTAAGTTTATCGAAATAGCATTCCGAGCTCATGTGACCTGACCAAACTTTCTTAACACAATGCACAGATTAAAACTAAGACAATAGTTGAGTACGTGAATTGTGTGTACCCATGGCATGCTTTAATGCAAGCCAACTGCTAAATTGTGAACTGAAAATAGAGCTATAGCCCTTCACAGAGATTTAAGCCATCGAGAGGTGGGGGAGATGAAGGCTCCACCTTCTGTTACTAATAGAGGCTCATCAGTTCCTCTTTTTTTCCCAACTTTGAGCACACTTCTCACTCATCGTCAATAGACTTGTTTCCATTATCGTCATGCCTAACTTATTACATCGTATTATAGTATTATGTTTTGAGGTTACTATTGGCATTGGTTTATGGAGTTGTTTGGAATCTGTTGGAAAGGAAATATATTTAAATCCATTCCCTCTCCATTCTTACACAATTTTTTGAAGTTGTGAACATCCTTTGATCTTATTGTTAATGGTGTATAATCTTACGCTCTTTAGATTTTCTCAAAACCTTTCTTTAAGGATTTTTTATTTTTTATTTTTTTATTTTCTTTTATTGGCTTGTATTCAAAAGTAGATTAAAGTGTGGTAAGCTGTCATTTTTCTTCTATATAATTGATGGTCAGCTTATTATTAATTGGTATTGAAGAAAAAGAACTTTGAAGTGACAATATACAAAATCAATAAGGCCGCTCACAAAGAGAGTATGGAATATGATATCTCTCACTTCCAATATCCATTACTTATAGGTGTTGGTTGATGCCCTAATGGAAAACTTCCATCTTTTGATGAATACATCCATCAAGCATTCTATTGAAACTATCCATTGATATCTTATCTACTATAAGAATATATTTTTAATATATTTTTTATACTCTTAAGATCTTTTGTCCATTCATCTAAATTATCTCTTGGCCTTCTTATATACCAAGAGCCAATTCTTTGACCAATAGCAACTTATTTAAAGTAATATCTTCTATAATGTAACTTATTCTATTTTTATTTTTATTTATTTACTTTAATACTCCTACTTTGCTATTAGTTAAAGTCTTTCAATCCTAATGCCTTTATCAACATGTAATGTCTATCTTTTACTAATACCTTTGTCAACAAATTAGCAAGCATGTCTTTTGTTGTATAATACTTCATATCAATCACTTCTATTTAAATCTTCTCTCTTATGAAGCGATGTTGAATGTTAATGTGTTTGATCTTTGAATGATGCTTTGGATTCTTTATAAATCCAAGACATCCTTGATTATTACATTCCATTGAAGTTGCTTCTATTTATACTATTCCAATATCCTCAAAAAGTTGTCTTATTCATATTGCTTCGATTGTACTATAACTTATTGTCATATACTCCACCTCCATTCTTGATCTTACAATTGATGGTTGTTTCTTACAATTCCATGAAATAGCTTCTATTTCAACAAAAATAAAATATATTCCATTGTTGACCTTCTATCGTTTGTATTTCTAGCCAAATTCACATCACAATAACCATGCAAAGTAATGTTATCACTTCCAAGGTACAATTTTAAATGCAAAGTGTCTTTTAAGTACCTCATGATCCATTTAATAGTTGCATAATGAATTGATCCAACTTTTGACATATATTGGCTCACAACACTCATTATATATGCAAGATTCACTCTTGTGCCAACTATTACATAAATAAATAAGTCCACTACTCCCTTGTATGGAATACCTTACATTTGACCTTCAATTTCAACAAACTCTTGATTTGTAAGCTTCATCAACTTCAAATTGGCCTCCAAAGGTGTATCCATAGACTCAGATTCTTTCATGTTGAATTGTTTCAACATCTCTTCAATATACTTACTTTGGTTCATTCTAATGGTCTTTTTAATACAATTTCTCACAAATTCCACTCTTAAACAATAGTCAAGCTCTTTCAAATCACTCATCTCATACCTCTTTTCTAACTTTATCTTCAATTAATCCATCATCTTTAATGTCTTGATTAAGATGATCAAATCATCAATATAGAAGATGATAATTAATATGAATTCACTTTATTGCATGACATACATGGAATGATCAACCTTATTTCTTTTAAATCCTTCATTTCAGAAGAATATGTAAGTACATTGATACCATGGCCTTGATGATTGCTTGAGCCTATACAAAGATTTCTTCAACTTACAAACAAGGTGTTGTTTACCTTCTTTAAAAAATCCTTGAGGTTGATCTATATATATACATATATATGTCTTTTTTAAATCTTCTATTTAAGAAAGCAATCTTCACATTCATTTGATGCATCTCTAAGTCCATTGCTGCTCCAATTACCATAATAATTCTAATGATGTTGAATTTGGCCACAGAAGCAAATGTCTCATTGAAATCAATATGAATAACTTATTAGTAGCCTTTGGTAATAAATTTAGCCTTGTATTTCATAATATTACCTATTGCATCCTTCTTGATTCTAAATACCTACTTACAATCAATTGAAGATTGATTTGGTAGAATTTAATCAATTCCTATATTCCATTATTCATGACTAATTTGTATTCTTCTTTCATGACATTCTTCTATTTCATAATATTTGTGGACTTTATTGCATCACACAAAATCAATGGATTAGCAAGGAATGTAGCATTGATATATTCTTTATTTATTTGAAAAAAAATGTGATTCATCCACCAATTATCAAATCATTTTCTAACTCTCAAAAGATATATCTTTTTATTTGATAAAGATTCATCTTCTTGCATTCCAAGGTCTCTTGCAACCTCCTTTTTTCTTAAAGCTTGTTTCTTCACAATTAATGGTTGATACTCCTCATCATCATTATCTTCAACATCTTGATTGTCTTTATTGCTTGTTCTAGTAATTATAGACACTTTGATCTATCTTTATTGGCTCTTTATCTTCACTTATACTTCTACCATCTTCATTTTTTTCATCTTTTTTTTCTTTTTTTATTGGAATTGAAGATGTATCCACAAACATACCATTATTCATACTTGGACACATTTCCAAGTATTCACAAATACTCTTATGCTCCAAAAATTCTACTCCATGATTCTTAATGATCTTTTTGGTTTCTAAATACATAAGCTTACATGCCTTAGTACCTTCATAATATCTAATAAATTCATATTTTATACTTTTTACATTAAGTTTGGACATCATACAATCTTGTGTTAAAGACAAAAATTTAATGAAAGAAAATAAATAAGTGAGACTTTTTAAAAGAAATATGATGAAATAAAATTAAAAAATTATATATATTAAAAAGAAATTAGAATAGCTATTACCAAAAGATAAAAAACTATAGAATCTTAAAATAGACTAAAAATAAGAAAATAATTCATAAGTATGAAGAAGACTTCACTAATGCCTCTATATATACTATCTACCTAAGAGCTATGTAACAATATTCTATAGGACCTTCAAAACATGTTGACTTTACACAACACATATTTTGACTTACAAGGCAAGTTTGCTATATAGGTACCGTGTAGTTAGCTTGTTTTGTAAGCTACCAATATGTGTGGCACATGATCAATATATTGACCAAATTTCTAATCTATTAATCAACTACAAATATGTGTAAAGTCAAAACAAAATCTATGAAGTTTTTAAGAAGTTTTCCTAAAAGATATTATATAATTAATCTATTTTACCTACTTTTATCTATTCATATTACTTAAATAATAATTACAATAAATACATATATATGATATTATCTTCTATTTTAAGAATGAGTTCCACAAGAAGTAGTGATCACATATCAAAGAAGTCTAAAATGTAGCAAATTATATTTGCTACATATTTTAATCTTTGTTCTTTTTGAAAATAATTGATATGCCTTCTTAGCCATCGATAATGTCTCATTTTAAGGCAAGAAGACCATCCTCTTATTTAATCATTGTTGAAACTTTCATAACTTCTTTCAAAAAAAATATTTATAACACCATTAAGAGTTGTTCCTACCTCCAATAAAATCACCAAACATCAAGACTCTCTTCCTAAGCCATAATATAAAATACATTATATCTTGCCATCTATTTGAAGAAGAGCATGTTGCTCTTGAAAGTCTTTATTCCTATTATGTCATCTTGAAAGTTATAATAATTGCAATATCTCATTTGATAAGTCAACAAATGATGGCAGTTGAGTTGAATCTATTGACTATTGGTTCTTTATCTCCATAATGCCACAATTATACATAAATTACAAACAAGGATAGAAGGTGGAATACAATCTTCCTTAAATTGTATTTCTTTCATACCAAAGGTTTGCTATCCTTCATCTTTATTTTGATGGATGTTGTTGATAAAAATCTTTAATCTTTTCTATTACATTTATAAGGTTTTTTGATGGCTCTTACGTGTATTTGCTAATATTGTATCCATACCAATGAATAAGATATTTCAACCTAAATCATTGCTGCCTTGAATCTAAGATTTCTTCTACCTCAAATTCTTAATTATTATGTAGTTCTATAAGAGGCGGTGGTATTTATCTTCTTTCTAAGATATTCACTATCTTGTATGGCTCCAAAAGAGACTCATGAAATATGGGATGGATTTGCATAGAAGAATGTATCATATTATTATAAGCAAACTTTATCAATGATAAAAAAATTATCCAATCATCTTATTGGTAGTTGATGGTATATTTCAAATATTAAACCAAAAATTAATTTATATGCTATATTTATCTATTAATTTATAGATAAAAAGCCAAAGATAGTTTTATATCTATCTTTAAAATCTTGAAAAGTATTTTCCAAAATCTTAGTATAAATTGAGTTCTCATATCCAATATAATATCCTTAGATGATTCATATTGAAGAAATAGAACTTTGAAGTCACAATACATAACATCAACAAGGTTGCACTTAAAAAGAATATAGAGTAAGTTATTTCTTACTTCTAACATCCAATACTTATGAATTGTGGTTGCTGCCTTATAAGACAACTTCCACTCTTTCACTTTTACACACATGATCCTAGGTTTTAAGATCCTTTGGCATCTAACATACCTCGAAGGTATCCTATGGTCTTTGGATCCTTTGGCGTCTTACTAACCACAAGAGTATCCTATACCAAATACTAATTACTCTTATTTAGTCTTTGGATATTTTTTAGTTTATACTTTATTCTCTTGATTTTGATTCTTGGTCCATATAGTCTAGTCTTATATCCATAGGATGTCCTTTCCATGCACCAAGAGTCAATCCTTTGACCGTTAGTAACTTACTTAAGATAATATTTTTTATTATATAACTTATTCTACTTTTACTTACTTACTTCAATACTCCGACTTTGCTACTGGTTAAGGGGCTTTCTATCCTAAAGCCTTTGTCAACACATGATGTCTATCTTTTACTAATGCCTTTGTCAACAAATCAACAAGCATGTCTTCCATTGCACAATACTTCATATCAATTATTCCTATTTCAATATTCTCTTGTATAAAGTAATGTTGAATGTCAATGTATTTAATCCTTGAATGATGCTTTGGATTCTTAGCAAAAGCAAGACATCCTTGATTGTCAAATTTCATTGGAGTTGCTTCCATTTGTACTACTCTAATATCGTCTAAAAGTTATCTTAGGCATATTGCTTCTATTGTACCATGACTTGTTGCTATGTACTCTGCCTCCATTATTGACCTTACAATAGTTGATTGTCTTTTGTAATTCCATGAAATTTCTTCCACTCTAATAAAGAATACATATCCTATTGTTGAACTTCTCATGATCTTTTTGATAGTTGCCTAATGGATTAGTTCAACCTTTGATATGTGTTGGCTCACAACACTCACTGCATATGCAAGATCCACCCTTGTATCAACCATTATATATATTAGTGAGCCCACTACTACCTTGTATGGAATACCTTGTATTTGTCCTTCAACTTTAGCAAACTTTTCTTCCGTGAGCTTCATCAACTTCAAATTGGCCTCCAAAGGTGTTCCAATAGGCTTACACTCTTCTATGTTGAATCGTTTCAACACCTCTTCAATGTACTTATTTTGGCTCATTGCAATGGTCTTCTTAGCATGATCTTTTACAAATTCTACTCCTAAAAAATAGTGAAGCTCTCCCAAATCACTCATCTCATACTCTTTTTCTAACTTTTCCTTCAATCAATTCATCATCTTTATAGTAATGGATGAGATGATCAAATCATCAACATAGAAGATGACAATGAATATGAACTCATTTGATTGCATCACATTTAAAGAATGATCAGTTTTATTCCTTATAAACTTTTCATTCACAAACAATGTATCAATACATTGGTACCATATCCTTGGAGATTGCTTGAGCCCATACAAGGATTTCTTCAATTTACAAACAAAGTCTTATTTGCTATCTTCAACAAATCCTTGAGGTTGATCCATGTAGATGTCTTCTTCTAACTTTTCATTCAAAAAAGCCATCTTTGCATCCATTTGATATATCTCAAAGTCTATTGCTGCCTCAATTGCCATAATAGTTCTAATAGTAGTGAATTTGGCCATGGAAACAAATATCTCATTGAAATCAACTCCAACAACTTGTGAGTATCTTTTAGCAACCAACTTAGTATTGTATTTCATAAAATTGTCCAGTGCATCTTTTATGGTTCTAAACACCCACTTACAACCAATTGAAGATTGATTTGATGGAAATTGAATCAATTCGCATGTTCCATTTTCTATGAGTGATTTGTACTTTTCTTCCATGGTATTCTTCCACTTCATAGCATCCGTGGACTTCATTGCATGACACAAACTCAATAAATTAGCAAGGAGTGCAACATTGGTATGTTCTTTACTCACTTGAGAAAAGATGTGATTCTTCTACTATTTACCAAGTTGTTTTCGATCTCTTAAAGAATATCTCCTTTCACTTCATGAAGATTCACCTTCATACACTCCAATAGCTCTTACAATCTTTTTTTTTCTTAAAACTTGTCTCTTTACACTTAAAGGTTAATACTTCTCATCACTATTATTATCTTCAACATCTTGATTGTCTTCATTGCTGATTTTAGCAATTATAGGCACTTCATGATCTACCTTCTTTGGTTCTTCATCTTAATTTGAGATTCTACTATCTTCACTATCATCTTCTTCTTTTTCTTTTTCTTTCATTGTTGGATTTAAAGATGTGTCTACAAACACACCATTATTTCTACTTGGACACATCTCCAAATGTTCAAAATCACTCTTGTGCTCCAAAAACTCTACATCACGACTTTTAACGATTTTCTTGGTTTCTAAATATATGAGCTTATATGCTTTTGTACCTTCACAATATCCAACAAATACACATTTTGTTCCTTTTGCATCAAGTTTGGACCTCATGTAATCTAGTTTCTTTACATAAGCAATGCATCCAAAGATCCTAAAGTATAAAATACAAGGTTTTTTGCCACTCCAAGCTTCTTATGAAGTCATTGATGTGAGTCACTTATTGGACATCTATTCTTTGTATACACTGCATTGACCACAGCTTCTATCCAATATTCATGCCCAAGATTTTGTGCATGAAGCATACTCCTTGCCATCTCTACAATGGTACAATTTTCTCTTTCAGCAACTCTATTTTATTGTAGAGTGTAAGGAATAGAGGTTTGTCTTGTAATACCTTGATTTTTTAAAAATTCATCAAAATGCTTTGATATGTACTTACCTCCATTATCCATGTACAATACTTTCATCTTGTACTTACATTGCTTCTCCATAAGTGCCTTAAATTCTTTGAACCTTGAGAAATACTCACTCTTGGTTTTAATGATGTATATCCACACCTTTTTTGAAAAATCATCAATAAATATGACAAAGAAACTTCCTCCTCTAATTGATGGTATCTTTATTCGTCCAAAAACATCAAAAAAAATCATCTCCAATAATTTTCTTGCATGTGTTGCAATTCTACTTGAAAATAAAGCCCTTTGTTGTTTGCCTTAGATACAACCTTCACAAGTAAGTGTTATAGCATTGTGGCTGAATTGACCAAGATCCAAGCTACTTACCATAGATTAGAGCTCCTTCATACTTTTGGCATTCAAATGACCAAGTTGTTGATGCCAAATTTCAAATTTATCTTGATTTTGTGAAAAATCAGCATATGCCACCACTTCAATTCCATTCACCTTCTTACAATTGATGAAGTAGAGGTTGCCATGTCTATGGCCTTTGGCAACATGTTGTCTACTTAATATCTTTACAAAACACTCATCCATGTCAAATTGAACTTTACAACCATATGATACAAGTTTGTTGACTAAAAAAAGGTTCTTCATCTTTGACACATATAAGACTTCTTTCAATCTAATCCTCTTGATTTGGTTCTTCACCACAATCTCTACCACAATAGAGCCAATTCCAATGGTTTGCACCATGCCATTATCTCCCAACCATATTTTTGTTGCTAGAATTGCTTCATAAGTATCAAATGAATACTTATATAATATCATGTGCTTAGTAGTACCTGAATCTATACTCCACTTAGACATTGCACTATTCCTTATATTTCTTTTTGAATTATCACATTGGTGTAAAAAGCTACCTTTGCCTTATCTTAAGAATAGAGCCGAATCATCACTTTGAAGTTTTTTTTTTTTTTTTTTTTTTTTTTTTTTTGATTACTTCATATGCAAGTCTTGATGTGACATAATTCATAGTAAGCTCCTTCATATTGATAGACTCCAATGCCACAATGAGATAGTTATAGGATTCTAGAAGGTTCATGAACAATGTCAACATAATTTCTCTATTATCAATTGGCATGTTAACAACTACTAGTTGGTTTACAAGTACTTTTATCTTGTTGACATGAGCCATGAATTCATTTTCTTCTTCCATCTTTACCATTAAGAACTTCTTCCTTATCCATAAAATATTAGTAAGGTTTTTACTCTCATAGATGTTACAAAAAATCTTCTATGCTTCTGCTGGTCTATTGTAAGCAATTATATGTGAAAAATTGGCATCATCATGATTGTTTGCAATCATGCCAAAAGCCTTCCTTTCACGTCGTTTGTACTCTTTCTTTACCTTGATATGAGCATCATCACTAGGAGGCTCTTCACTTTCATCAACAATATCCCAAAGGTCCAATGAAGCCAATAAAAGCTTCATTTTTTTCTTCTAATGGTAGAAGTTGTCACTTCTAAACTTCTCAATTACTTTCGAACCCTCGCCCTCACTTAAAGTCATATCTAAAGAAAGGGGTGTATCGAAGAAAATCAAGAAAAAAGAAGATAGAGTTCTAAAAGTCAACAAGAAGGTATTGCTGCCTTAGAATCCCAAAATGCCCTCTTTGTCAGTAAACTAGTGATTTCACTCTTTGATCACTCTCAACTTCATTTATAATACTTTTCGTAAGTCTTATACACTATCTTAACCTCTCTTGCAAGCTTTGCCACTCTTTTGTCACCTCTAATATCTCATAACATCTCTTTTGACTATTAAAAGATCTATTAAATACTTAAGCACATGAAAGTTCAATGTTAGTGTATCAATGAGGTAGGTTAACAAAGAAATATACCATTAGTATTCTAAAACAACATTCTAAAGTGAATAACAATCTCAAGGACTATGAATGCATTGAACAACAAGTAAGAGCATAACTACATCAATAACTAGATGCAAAAAGAGATTTAGAAGATATCAAATCCTAACATCAGCAAGAACCATAAGATCTACTCGTCATAAAAACAAAGACTTCAAAGAACTTCAAAAGTCACAACTAAAGGTGAGTGGGCCCATAATCTATTAAAGAAATAGAACTTTGAAGTCACAACACATAGCATTAGCAAGGTTGCACACAAAGAGAATATGGAATAAGATATTCCTCACTTCCAACATCCAATACTTATAGGTTGTGGTTGCTGTCCTATAAGACAACTTCCACTCTTTGACTTTTATACACATGATCCTAGGTCCTAAGATTATTTGGCATCTAACATACTTCAAAGGTATCATATAGTCCATGGATTCTTTGGCATCTTATTAACCACAAGGATATCTTATGCCAAACATTAATTACTCTTATTTAGTCTTTAGATATTTTCTAGTTCATACTTTATCCTCTTGAATTTGACTCTTGATCCTTGATCTTGTCTTATATCCATAGGATGTCGTTTCTATATATCAAGAGTCAATCCTTTGATCATTAGCAACTTATCTAAAGTAATACCTTTTATTACGTAATTTATTCTACTTTTACTTACTTACTTCAATAATTCATAATAGCAATAGATGTTGTGAAGGAAAAGCTTAACTATTTTTTTATTTATGATAGATTTTATATATGGTACAAAATATGCCATCTTGCCAAAACAATCTACTATCACAAATATAGAGTCATAAGAATTTAAGACTTAAAGATCCATGATAAAATCCATAAAAACAAAAGACCATGATTATTCTGGAATGGATAATGGCTAAAAAAGTTTGTAAGATCAATGACAAGGAATTTTTGGTCGTAAACAAATATCTCAAGATTGTACAAAATCTTTCATCACCTTTTACATTTGAAGCCACCAAAAATTCTTAGATATTAGTTCGAAAGTCTTATTGTATTCAAAATGTCTTATTACTAGAAAGTTGAGATGAGCTTGAAAAATACATAATCAAGTTTCACCTTCTAAAACATATAAGCATCATTTGAAATATAATAGATTTTTTTAAAATTTAAACTTAAAAGTATCATAAGACTTGAAAAGATTTTTCTTAATATTACAAATAAGAGGATCAAAAGACATACTTGATTGAACTTGCTTAATAAAAGTTAAATCAATAGTTACTATTGATTTCATTGTTTGAAGATGAAGATACTCCAACTTCAAGAGAATTGTCCATTATTGTTCAATTTTGTCAATAATGTTAAGATTAAAATTCAAGCTTATTTAATGTCAAGATTAAAATTCAAGCTCATCTTTTAATACAAAATAAGATTGTCTAAAGAATACATTTAATAAACCTTGTTATTTTTTTAGTCGATAAATGAGCTTGAATTTTAATCTTGCTAGTAATATGCTCTAGCAAGTTTGGTGATGATTCAAAATGCATATTGAAATAAAATACTTAAGATTCTTGTGATTTGTATATACGATAACTGGACTAAGAGTGCATATTAAATAATGGAGCTATTCTTAAAATAAATCTTTAATTACAAAAAATTCTTTATTGTAGATCTTATAGTTGATGTTGATTGTTAAAAGGTTTTTAGAATAAAAAGCTATTAGATGAAGTTTATCATTTGTTCCCATTTGTGATAATATAATTCCTAAAGCAAATCTTAATATGTCTATTTCTATAAAAAATGGCTTAGAAAATTGACAGGATAGAAGATTAGTGCAAAAACAAATACTTTCTTTAAAGCTTCAAATAATGCTTCTGCTTCTTGATTCCATTGAAATTTGTCTTTACAAATCAAACATTTAAGTAGAGCTGCAACTTAAAAGAAGTCTTTAATGAAGATTCAATAGTACTTAGTAAATCCTAAAAAATATTAGACATAATTTATTTATTTTGAGATCTTTTAATCCATAATAGTTTGAATTTTTTTAAGATCCATCATAAATCTATCATTTGAAATGATGTATCAGAAGAAGCTAACTTGAATATTATGAAATATATACTTTTTTATCTTGGTATAGAGTCTCGTATCTCTTAGTTTTTGTAACACAAAATAGATATGAAGTTCATGTTCTTCTATGTTCTTGGAATAGATTAAGATGTAGTTTAGATAATAGTAAAATCTACTAAATAAAGTTATAGTATAAATATATGATAAATAACCATATAAAATCAATAGCATAGTATAATCTATAAAACAATATTGGATTAAACTTCTCTCAAAAAAATTAATCTATATACAAATACATATTAATAAATCTGAGATAAATAAAAATTATTGCTAATACCAATCAATAAAAAAGAATCAAATAAGGAACTACAAATATAGCAAAAACATTTAAATATAGGGATGTTATGATAGTTAGTATATACCCTTATTGAAAATATAAAGTAATATATATATATATATATATATATATATATATATATATATGTTACTAAATAAACAAAATCAATAAAAATAAAATAAAAAATCTTTGATGAAACCATATTCTAGCAAAATATTTGTATTGTAGAAAGAAAAAAGAACCTCTTAAAAGAAACTTGAATAACAATTGTAATAAAGAAGAAATTAATCATTCTTAGGTAGAAATAATTTGCAAACATACTAGTCAAAGGCTTTGCAAAAAGAAATCCTATGACCTAAAACAATAAAAATGATTAGAAACATTTCTTTATCAAACAATTTTTGTTACTAAAAAAAATATTAACAACAAGAAATAATATTAAAAAAAATTAAAGATTAAAGATTATAGCAATTAGTGAAAAATAAAAACTATACCAATATTCTAAGTAGATCAAAGATATTTGAATATCCTAAAAGTGCTTGCATTGTAATGCATTGTAAAGAGTCATATTCAATAAATATTACAAAGTTGATGCTTATAATTTGTAATCAAGCAAAGAAGAATAGGATTAATGGATTTGAAGAGGCTATATGATACTCCAACTTAAGCATTTTATAATCAAAAGGCAAAAACCTTAGTCTGGAGCTAAATAATAATTTTACTTAAATGAATAATAACAATCATAAAACCACATCACAATAAGAGAGAACTTTGAAAATAATGCCTCTATGCAATAGACTTTTTAATTGATCTATATATTTTTGTTATGTTTTTGTGACTCAATCATTTAAAATTAAATTAATAAATATTTAAATTAATAATAAAAATGGCCTTATAAAGAAAATAAATGATATTGTAAATAAATAAAATGGCTACTTTAATAGGATTGAAGGATAACCTTATTTTGGCAATCCAAGTTCAACAAGCTTTGTTAGATAAAATTCTAAATCATATATGCAAATTATGGAATTTAATAAATAATTTTTTATTTATTCAATATATATATATATATATATATATATATATATATAAAGCATTAAAAATCTATATGATCTTATATAAGAAAATAAAAAAAAAAAAAATCCAAACTAGAATTTAATATATGCATTGCTTTGGCAACATGGCTTTTAAAGTTACTTTATTATCTCACAATTCTATCCTACAAATATATTTTCTATCTAAATATTCTTATTTAAAAAAAATTAAAGTTATAATTGATACAACTCTTATAATTGAATCAAGAAAGAGATGTTCCTATAAAAACAACTTTTAAAAAACAAGGTTTGTTGTTCTTTTTTTTTTTTTTTTTTTTTTTTTGTTATATATATATATTTGTTATAAAATATTTGTAGATTAGATTATCTACCTAAAACTTCAAAATTGCATAGTTATCTTAATTAGATTGTATTTGTATGGAATATATTACTTCTTAAAAAACACAAGATTAGTGACAAGAGACATTAAAAACTAGAAATTTTGTTACAGCTTAGAATATGCTTATATAGTTTTAGAAGCAATTCCAAAATATACTAGGAATCCAAATAAAGCGGAGGTAGAAGGTGTATGATTTTTAATTTCTTATAGGTATTAATATTATAGATATATAATCTTCAACTGAAAGGCCATTGGAAACATTAACATATTATGGCAGAAATACAACAGTTAGGCACTTCATCATAATTAAGGCAGTCACTTGCAAAGCGAAGTTCGAAGTTCAAAATCCTCGATTTTTCAATCTTTGAATTTTTTGGCCGAGTCGTACGAACAGAAGGGAAGTTTATATCCTTAATTTTTGTTTCTTACAAACACGGAAGTCTCCATAGCTTCCATGGTTATGAAGAAAATCTAACCTCAAGGCATTGAAGACAAACAAAGAGCTTTCGCATTGATAATACTTGGAGCAGCCTTGGGCGCTGGCTTGATCTCATCAAGGAAGGGTTCAACGTTAGGACTAGACCATACAGGCCATCCTTTCAGCTTGGCCTGCAAACAAAGAAACGAGTGATTCAGTCATCAGGTTACATGAGAGATCAGTTGGATCAAGTTAATAGACAACTGACCTTTTCGTCATCCCTTTTGTTTTCTGAGACTAAAATATGAACTCCCCTGAGTTCTTCGGTGTTTTGACATAGATTTGAAAATTACCATCAAGATAAATATGAAAGGAGACAGTTAAAACCCTGACCCACAGTAGTAATAATCATCTTAAAGTAAATTATACACGTTTTATTAAATTAAGCATACTCTCCTACAATTCCAAGTAGATAATAAGGATTTCTGAGTCGGTTACTCACCGCAACGTTCTGGGCAGCGAGTGTCGCCATACCTTCTCTCGTCCACTGCGCAGAATCCATATGAGATGCGCATATTTAGTAAACTTGATGGTTTTCCACAGGCTTTGCAATTAGTTTCTTCCCTTCTGTTGCACTTAGTCTCAATAAGAAAATGGTGCTGAAAAAAGATTTGGCTACATTCAAGGTTACCTTGGAAGCCGAGGCAATGTGAGGAACGACCACAGCGTTAGAGAGTTCACCGAGGCCGGGCTTCATGTAAGGTTCATCCTGCAAACGAATCCAGCAGTTACTAATACTTAATCGAGATGTCCCAGGATTCTCCCTAGCACAGTGCTAGACTGCCTATTTAGATCAAAAAAATACAAAAAATACAAAAAACACATACACACATACAGACAGACACACACACACACCGCCTAAATGTCCATGTTCGACATTTTTGTGATTTTGAAGAGGTAGACGTTTTACCTCAAATACATCTAGACCAACACGAAACATGGGATTGGCTTTGAGATGCTCCACCAAAGCAGTTTCATCAACAACAGGTCCTCGGCTTGCATTCACCAGGACTGCGTCCTATTGCATAAAAAACGATCCATTTAAAATCAGTCTTTCAAACATAGATCCATATGGTTGTATGGATTTCTCAGAATTTCATTATGCCTTTCGGACGACCAATGACGTGTGAGACACTCAAAATCAAACCTCATCGCAAATTGTCGAGAAACTGGAAAGTAGATCAACACTTCGGCAGAATGATTTTAAATGTGTACAACTCAAACACTGCAAATGGAGTAAGACTGTCAGTACCTTCTTCATGAGAGCCAGCCTCTCTTTATTAATGAGGTGATAAGTCGTCTTGTCCAGAACTGGGTGCAAGCTTACCTAAATTTTAAGACCGAAAAGAACACATATTAAACAAGTGCATTTCTGTTATAAAAATAAGAGGTTTCCAAGCCTAGCTATGACGATTCAGAAACAGGACCTTCATTAGCTCACTGCTTTCTGTAAGACCAATTAGAAAAATGTCCCTTGAAAACCTGCTGTGGGACTAAAACAAATTAAGCGGTGGTAAATTGAGAAGGGGCCGTCGAAGAGGAGTTCAGATGATGAGCTGTTATTTGCACGTGACTCCTCACGATGTGATTAAAGAACAAGTGGCGTAGGATTTTCGGATGAAGTCATACCACATCAGCTTCTTTTAAGACGTCTTCCGGAGAGGATGCTCTCCGCCAATGTACAGGTGTCTCGCCCTGGGACTCGAGAAATTGTCCATATGCTGCAAAAATCATGAGCTTTCAGCTGAATTGGTATGTTTCTGCAACGAGGGAGAGGGCTCAAAAACACGATCATGTACTGTAGAATTATTGCCTTTCGATTCTGAAATGTTTAAAAGATGATACCACCTAATAAGTGAAAAAACAATCGGCAAAATAGTCATACGCAAAAACCTGAAACAAACTTCTCCAGTCTCGTCGCCTGATACAAGTCGTAATAGATTACGTTCATTTTGAACCCTTCAACCTGGCAGAAAAAACATAGCAATTTAATCCGAGAGCGGCTCAAAGGCAGGACCTAAGCTGCAGTTGCGACAGCATTGTTCTTAAATTCTCAAGGTTGATAGATGAACCATACCATCATGCGTGCATAGGCTGTCCCAATTCTTCCGGCACCAATAATGCCAACGGTTTGTCCCTTAAGTAAATTTCCCACAAACCTACAGAACGGAAAATTTTCCATTAACATTATTCCACACTTTTCAATCATAGATTCATGGTTTTAGCATACAACTCCAGAATTTTATGAATTAAGAGCACAAAGATGCAACGATCACATACAAAGTAGGAAGCCAGCCTTCGTATTTGCCAGCACGCATGAAGTCATCAGCTTCCACAACCCGCCGGGCTGCCGCAAGCGTCAGAGCTGCTGCCAGCTCCGCTGTTGTCTCCGTCAGTACACCCTAAGAAATTCCAAGGGACATGAATCTCTCAGTGATATAATATCAATGAAGTTATATTTCCCATTTTGAGATCCAGCAAATGGCGAGATGGCCGGAGGAGATTAGGGAGACTGAAATCGTTCTTAGAGAAACGAGTTAAAAACAAGCAAGCTCTCTCATCAGATGCTTCACGAGTTCAATTGCTATCTTACAAATTCCTGCAGAATTGTGTGAAAAGGGTAAGAAGGTCTCATTCGTAAGACATACGGGAGTGTTTCCAACGGATATGCCATGTCGAGTAGCAGCATCCACATCCACGTTGTTATAACCGACTGCCATATTACTGTACGCATGCCCGCCGGCTTTCTTCAAGGCCCCAAATAGGGTATCTCCCCAATCCTCTGTCAACTGCACATGGGATTGGTAAATTATCACTTCCAGGACGTCCCCAAGTAGTGTCCGTTCGCATGAAGGAACTGCAACCAAGGACAAAGAATTACCAATATGACACAAGGATCTGCGCCTACCTGTCCAATGACACCGTCGCATTTGTTCCCAATGAGAGAAACGATGTCATCCGTGCTGAGTATGACCTTCGGCTCAGTGCACACCTGCATTGAGTGTACACTGTTAGAACCTGAACTGGAGATGTCTTGAAAGCGGAAAGACAGAGAGACAACAATATTTTCCATCCAACATCTCGAACACTTGTGTGAGTGTATATATATAGAGATATGTTTGTATACGCGGCTTTCTCACACTCCTCAGAATATGTTCAAATGAATGCATCCCGTCAGAAACTTCAAATTGAATTCCGTTCAATATTCAGAGCCTTTGAGGTGAGGAACTCATATTTAAGGTGATGTTACGCGTGGGGCAGCATGAGGCTAGAGTCAAGTCGGTCTTTGAAAAGAAAAGCGGAAATCCCAGATGCTTCTATTGATCATTCAGCACTCTGAAGCTGTCATCAGAATCTGAGCATGGACAACTAAAAATCAAATTCCTGTACTGCAATTCCTCATACCGATCGCGCTAACATATCCCCCATTAAACCCCACCTATTTCGCAATATCACTCCTGAAGCCTGGCAAAGAAATAAAATTAAGTTCGAAGGACTAAAAATCTCTGTGACTACGGTACCTAAACCCTTACATTCGCTACTACTCAAAGTCTCACTCAATTCCAACATTACAATATTTTCACACCACAGCTCATCACTCTCGCTAAATTACGTAACCATGTACGAAGTAGACAACCAAAACCAAATCAACATGACCCCACATTTGAAATACCGAATTTTCCCAGGTGCGACAGACAGAAGAAAACATTTTCTAGCATCCCAAAAACCCTGGTGCACAGAATCCACCCAAAAATTAAACACCCCAACTGAGCAAGGAGAGCGAATTGGGATGAGGGGGGGGACTCGCCTCAACGCGGCACCCAACGCTAGTGAGAGTTTTGATCCATTGAGTGCCGGGCATGGGCTTAGTGCTGAGCACCCGCAGCGTCCCTCCCGCATTGTGCACCTGCACTGCGAGCTGTTTCGCGGCCATCGCTGCCAGAGCCCCCAAATTGGGTCAATCTGAAATCACGCCGAGGTCGGGGAATTGAGTGCGTGAGTGAGTGAGTGAGTGAATGCAACAATCTGCGATCTGTCGAAGGACACCAGGATAACCTCTCACGTTATCGGCTCTTGGGGTTGGATAAACAGATATCATCTCCATGTCCTCCTCCTCATCCCTTTCTTTGTTCATTCATCCGCTGGAAGCTCATGCATGTCATTGAGACGGAGCTGAGCTGAGCTGGCAAGGTGCCCTATCTGAGATGATTTTGTGCTGAATCGGCCATCCTTTATTTTCGTTTATTTTTTATTTTATTTTATCTTGACAGTCATAAGGTGAGACTATTACAAAGCTCAAAGAAAAAATAACCAAATAGAGTATCCCAAACCCTAAACTTAGTGATGTGGAGCAAGGTTTGGGGAAAACTACCATAGTATATTTTATACTCATTAATTTGGAACCTCCTCCAATATCCATCAATAGTATGGATGACTAAGCTTGTATAAGTGACTTTTGTGTTCAGTTTACCTAACATTATTATTATAATTATAATTATTTTTTAACTTTGAATATTTTCTTGTATTTGATTCTTTTACTTTGTTTTGAGGTTGTCTATTTAATGTCCCACAATGGTTACATTGTTTCTTGCTTTTGTTTATTTATAAGTTTATTTATTTTTGTAAAATTTATTATAATATCCTATCACAATCATTTGGTCTTAATTAGATAATTTGGTGTGTCTCTTTTAAAGAAGAAGGATTTAAAAATAAATAAAAGAAAAAAAAAAAGGCTCTATTAACACATATCTTTTGAAAGCATCTAGATTATTATTAACCATTTAAAGCTTCATAATAGTGATTTTTCAAATGCTGCTTGTTTCTATGCAAATTTCTTTTAAGGGACCTAATATTAAAGCTTACTTCTGATTTATTTTAAATAAAGTGGTCTGATTTAAAATTATGTGTACTCATAGATATTTTTAAATTTCATCTAAAATCAATTTAATTTTTTATAATAAGCACATATCACAATAAAAAGAATATATAGACTAATGCAAGATAAAATATATTTTTGTAAAATAAACTTTCTAATAATATAGCTGCTAATTTTAAATAATTATATATATATATATATATATATATAGTTTAGTTGTATCATATAAATTTCTTTATAAATAAAAAATTATTCATATTTATATTAATAATTAGCTAAATAACAACCTAGTTAGTATCTACTCAATATACTTTAATAACTTAAAAATCTAATATACTTTCATATACATGCAACATAAGATTCTACAATATTTTTTAACTTCATAATTTTGTACAAAATCTATCATAAAAACCAATTCTTATATATATTTCTTAACTAATATCAAGTTACTTTTAATCAATTTTTATTCTAAGATTCATTTTATTTTAAATCTAATTTATTTAAATCTAAAAAAAATTAATCATAAAAAAATTAATCATAAAAAATTTAATATTTTAATTTAATCTTATTTATATTTTAACTCTAAAACCTTAATTTCTATTTAGATTTTAATAATCTTATTATGCTATGAACATACATATTTACTACAATAATTACCTAGATAATAGGAATAGATAGAAGTAAGTAAAAATAGATAAATTCAATAATATCTTTTAAAGAAGTTTTTTAAAAGTTTTATAAATATGGATTTGAATTTATACATGTCTCTAGGTGATTGGTAGGTAGAAAACTTGGCAAACAAGTTGGCCACAAATTGCACATGTTGGCCACTTGTAATACAAGTTGGACATATAGTATACATATAAAAAACTTAACTTGCAAATTAGACATGTATCCTACAAGTTTGATAGTATATACAGAGGCAAGAGTGAGGCCTTTGTCATTCTTGACAACTCTTTTCTAGATTCAAGTCTAGTTTTAAGAGTCTCTAATTTTTCTAGTCTTTAGCAATAACCATTCCAATTCCTTCTTAAATATACATATTTTTTTATTTTTATTTTTTGTAATCTCTCTTTGAAAAACAACTTATTTGGTTATTTACATTCCTTGACTTTTTTTTTCTTGACATGATCTCAAATTCTAATCAAATCTTAAACTTAAAGATTAAATCAATTAATAATCAATTTTGGACAAACTCTAAAATCTAGAATTTAAGACAAAAATTAAATAAGATGTTATAATCATAATTTTTTTGATGTATTTAAAATCTTATAGAAAATTAATAGCTTACTTTTATATTTTTTCAACATTTAATAGCCAATATAGTATTATAAAATAGAACCAAATAACATTGCAATTGAAACAAAAAAAGTTAAAAACAATAAGTTTCTAGAAAAAGAACCTTTCTAATTTAAAACCTTGTCAATCAAAGACTGAAAAAAAATCAAAAAATAGATATCTTTGAGATTTTCCAATTCTAAAGTTTAAAAATATTACAAAAGAAGAACATTTGAAATTAAACAAGGATTAAAATAAGAATAAAAAATAAATTATTCTTAAATACAAAATACAATCTTTGCCTTGTAGATATTAGAGCTCTTAAAATTTTAAAACACAAAATTTCACAAATCATATAAGAAATTTTAGAATTTATATTTAAAAAAATTAAAATTAATTATTTAAAATATAAAAAAAGATGGTTATCAATATTTAAATATTAAAAAATTGAAAATCTATTGTTAATCATTTTAGATTAATAAAAATATACTTCTGGTTTTTCTTGTTAAATCTTTAAAATCTTGTATTAAATAATAAATGAGGAGTTTTAAATACATCAAAAAAATTATGATTATAACATCTTATTTAATTTTTGTCTTAAATTCTAGATTTTAGAGTTTGTCCAAAATTTATTTTTAAAATATAAGCTATTAGTATGAAAGTTAATTAAATTCATTAAAATAAGTATAACAATTTTTTTTTCAATGTATAAATTATCTCATAAATACTGACCACTTTGAAAAATGTATATTTCCTACAAATACCAACTTATAACTTATCAAATTGTTTAAAACCATAGTATTCTTAAATAAGAAATTTTGACAATTAATTGTTTGTTTGTAAGTTGCTTGTTTTGTTTTGTTTTTTTAAAACAAAAATTGCAAGTTGCAAGCCTTGTAGAATTGGGTCCTCAAAACTGCCCAATTCAATCAACTAATTTTGCTATTATGAACTACCAAATTATGGCTATTGCTTAGATTTGATTTTAGCAATTGATGCAATGTCTAACAACAAAGAATAAGAACGTAGGAGAACCAGCAGTGCAGGGAGATTGAAAATAATTTACAACTCATTCTCAATGATGTTTCCATTGAAGAAATATTTTGTCTCTCCTTAATTGAGTTACATTCCTCATTGGCCCCATATCAATCCACATTCTACACATGGTATGCTAACGTTTGTTTAGAGGCTTGCATTTCCATCCCAAATCCTTCAATATTCTATAGTATACTTCTTAAATTCTTTTAACAAAGGACCTTTGACAATCATTATTACCACCACCACCAAGTAAAATCTACTCAATTATGTAATGCATAGCACACAATTATTATTATTATTATTATTGTTTTTATTTGGCTTTATTACCCAAATCTTGTTTTAAGAGCTCATAGATAATCTCTCTTCTGTAAAGTTACAAAGTTTTGTAAGAATACTTTTTGATTGTATTATGACATTTTGAAACAAACACTTGTTTTGATTTTCAACCATTACTCTTGCTTCAAAGATTTTTTTTTTTTTTTTTTTTTTTTTTAAATTTAATGTACATGATTCTTTTGTTTCAAAGAAGAATTTTTACAACTCAAAAAATTTACTCATTAATTTCTTTTCCAATACAGATATTATAACAATGTTTCAAAATTGATTCAAAATTCAAACTTTTATAAGTATTAAATACTCTCTTTTTTGTATTTATCCATCTTTATGTTATTTATTTACATAGTCAAGGGTAATATTTATCACATTGTTGTATCTTGAATTTCATAAATACAAGTAATTTGATTATAAAAATTTTATTTGTGTAAATTGGTGAGAAAGAAAGCAAGATAAAACCATAAAACAAATCATGTCTAAGTTAGGATTCTAATTATAATCCGTGCTAGATGTTTATTTTGATTTTATTTCGAAACTTATTTACAAATAACTACAAATATTATTGCTATCTTTATTGTGTACAATTTGAAGTTGGATTTTGAGATTTTTGTAAACAAAAAAATAATATAAAATAATATAAAATATTGGATGTTAATGGGATATTTGAGTTATTTAACTGTAATATGCACTTATAAGAATGCATGCACTTCTATACACAATGTGTTAACACAAATAATGGCACTTGAATGCTTTTATCTGTACCATATTCTTTATTCTTTTTTAATTCCACACATTAATAATAATGAATATTTTTAAAATCCAATACAAAAAAACAAGCAGTAATAATAAAAATAGTTGAAATATGATTATTTAAATTGAGATACGTTTATAAAAATAGATACCATTATTACTTACTCACAACCTCTTCCAGAATCATAAGTAGAATTTGAAGAAACTCGGTATTTTCAAATAAGTAGAAATTCTTTCATGAAAATATCGATCTTCCTGTTAAAAAAAAAAATACGTGAAAAAATCATACAGTTGAAAATCATTATCAAGTGTGTGTTTCAGGATGGAAAAAAAGCATCGGCTTCAGGGCCAGTTACTATCTCATCGTTGTGATGAGGAACGCCATGTCGCAGCTCACGAAGCTTGAAATTGCAGGCCGTTGGGAAGAGAAGAAGATTGCACTCTACTTGCTCACGGGATCACAAAATGGGGATTCAGGGCCATCATCAGAACTGATCGCTGCACCGGAGTGTGGAAAGAACCTGCATTGAAGAAGCGGAAGATCTGCGGCACCACCAGGTTCGAAGCCAACGCGATCCGGTGTAAAGGTTGCCGCTGTTGAAATGAAGCTCAGTGATCTCGCTGCTAAAGATGCGTTTGATGGTTCCTTTCCGACTGGGAGCAAGGAGCCGCAAGTCCACGGAGTCGGTTCCGATGGATTGCCGCCCGAAATATCTTGCTATGGTTCCATAAGTGTACTCCTCGATGTTATTGAAGTGGGTATTCCGTCCAGCTGCCACTTCCTGAACATGTCGTGATCTGGAGCTGGTGAGGCAATCTCTTTAGCAACTATGCGTTCAGTTTTTGGCAGCACGAGGTATTGGTGAAGCCACTCTTCTGCCATGGTCAAAGTTGGCTCCTCCCACCGCGGGATAGCAGCTGTCATTTGCTCGCACAAATCCTCGTTAAGTCGTTCCCACTATCCTGAATTCTTCGTCAGTTTTGTTTTTGATTGATTTTTGGAGCTAATTCATGAGCAAAATCCTGTGCAGATTGTCCAGCATGTTGTCACTAACATATGGATGCTTTCTTCCAAATTCCAAGGAGAAGCCGCAAACAGTGTTCTCGTGAAATGCCTCCGAACCTGCTTTTGTACAAATATTTGCAGTTGAATGTATCTGAGAGTTAGATCACAGCATACAAGAACGCTTAATTTGCGCGCTAGTCTTGTTGTACAGGTAACGTACTGCTGGCGACTCTGATGGATTCATATTGACTCTTCTGCACACAGCAAGCAAGGCGCAGAAGAAATTGATGAATCTCGGTTGGCTATCACCTGGGAAAACTTCGCAAATCCAACTGGGGCTTAAAATGCAAAACGAGGCCACTTTGTTTCATACTGTACCTGGATGCAATTGAGGAAAGCCCGGGGATTATGTCTGTTTTTTTCCATCTGCTATTCAGGGATTATTTGAGCTTATTTGTGTGGTAACAAGTTGAACCCGTGTCGTTGTCACGGATTTCCAGCAAGTTCATTTTGTCAATATTAAGAACTCAGCTTCTTAAGCATTTCACCTTGCACATGTAAAACAATCCAATCTGCTTTATTTATTTGTACACATATTGTCAATAAATAAAATTTTATTATTGATGATCTAAAAAAATGTTAATTAATAAACTTATATCCACTTTTGTCATAATGTTATCTTGGGTGTTATTGTTGTTGTAATTAGAGACAATAAGGGAAAATAGACAAATTATATTTAAAATATTTAGGTAAATGAGAAATAAAGTCATGGTGTAGCAAATGCAAGCTTAAGAAATGGACAATGCACTAATAAATCAATTAATCAACACAGTACTAATTATTTTAATATTATAATAAGAAAATTTATAATGTTGATTTTATGATAATTAATATATGATATAAAATAATTTTTAAAATATAATAGGTAGCTAGAAATTGAATAAATTATCATCTATTTTAATATATATATATATATATATATATATATATAGCTCTTTATAAAAATGTGTATTGATTTTGATTTTATTTATAACATAGTATCCTTTGATATTATTATAGTTGAAAAATTTTACTTGATTTTATCAATCACCTAATGTAATTAAAATAATTTATCTTGAAATTAAAAATTAAAATAAAATAAAAATAAAATAAATCAATATCAATTCATTTTATAAAATTTATTCAAATTGCATTTTTTTTCTTGTAATACAATTGTAAAGATTTTTTTAATTATAGAATATTATAATAATTAAGCTAATCTTATGTTGGAAATATAATGAAAAAAGAAAAAATAATTTAAATTCAACATGATTCAAAATCAATAATTCTTATATAACTTTCTATTTATTGTGCTAAAAAAATAATTACAAACTTGATATCATGATTGCCATAAATTTTTAGTGAATTGTGGAATAATTTACATATGAAGTTTTTTTTGCACAAACATAACAACTTGTTAAACTACTACTTGTGTTTCATCTCTAAACCAAGGCCTCCTTGCACACTATTCTTTTTCCTTGCCTTATTTTATTCTAGTTCATACCATCTGCTTGGCAATATCATCCTCTATGTCAACATAGCCCCAATGCCAACTCACCTCGAACAAGTAATCTCCAACCTTAATAACTCACAATACTAACAACCTCATTGGATCAAGTGCCAAATCTCCAAAAACCCATTTATAAACTCATAAAACTTGTAGTGAGATCATGTGCACATTCCCAATCCTTGACAAAACTGAAGTGCACAATCAAACAGAAGCAAAATATATGTACCAAATCCCACCATATCTATACAGCCAAATTATTCTTGACATGGCACCCAAGTCTTTTATCAAGTTTTTAATTTTCAGATTATGCTTGTTGTATTATAGATGAGAAAGAAAACACATGTTTGAGTAGGTCACAACCCTTGTGATAAAAGAGCTTGTGAAAGAGGCTTAAAGAGTTGTAGAGACTCTAGAAGTAGTAGCTTTGCATCTAGTGGTTTTTGGGCTTCATCTTCTCCTAGCAGATGTCTCTACTTCAATATGCTTCATGTGTCTTAAGAATAGTTGTACAATGGAAAGTAGTAAGTAGCTTACAGTGTTTTACATGGAGCCAACAGTGTTAAAGTGAGTATAGTAGACAACAATACCACAAAAGTTAAATTCAAAGCTGCGTAGTAATTGCATATCAATAAAAATTATTGGCTTTTTATTCACCTGCAATCTTATTTCTTCTAGATACTAGAAAAAACAAATATTCAATATAACTGCTGCATTGTGAATAGAAATAATGCATTTGTGATTAAAAAAAACTTGACATTGAATTCCTCAAATTAAATTTTTTTACAAATTTATAAAAAACCAAAAAATATTTTTTATAATTTTTTCAAAAAAAATAAGTAAAATATACAATGAAATACTAGTTTTTTATAAATTTGTAAAACATTTATACTATAATAATGGATTTCAAAAACTATTATTATGGTTTTTAAAATTTCTAACATGAAATGTAATATATATATATATATATATATATATATATATATATAATATGAAATACCTTCCAAGAAAATTTACAAGATAATTGATTTCATCAAATAATTGAAGCATGGGTTCTTACAACGGCATGGTGAATATCCAAAAACTCTTGAGAATCTAGCTAAGGAAAATAGGTACACTTCAAAATCACATATTTCAGGATCACTTGTGCTGAACCTCTTAATATTCCAAAAGTTTGTGAGCACCAGATGTAGCTGCATGCCAGATGAAGCCATAGCTTGATGTTGGGACTTTGCTTCACTATGTGCTACAAGATCCATATTGAAATGTTTCAAGCTAGAAATATAAAACAAATAGGATATATAGAAAGACATCAAGGTGAAAAAATTTGAAATTGACATGAACAAAACTCTTGCCTAGCAATACTAGGAGCAAAATCCCCTTCATCTCTTACATTGCAAGCATCAATATTATATTTTACTTTAATCACAACCTGCAAAACAAAAGATATCAACTTTAGATTGCTATCCATAGCATAGGATGTATGCAAAGTACATTAAAAAAGCCATCGCATTCATATGAAAAGCCATCACAAAGAAACTATGTGGATCATGTGAATCCATTGACTTGAGTCACATTGAATGCTCAGAGGCACTTCTAGATGATCAAGTTGCGGGCAGTATATATTTCATTCAAATGAAGATCATCATTATGTTCAACATGCAAGTCTCTTCTTGAACAAAAAAAAAATATATATGAAAAACATGTATTCTTTCTCTAAGGATTGTATTGATTTATGTACTCCATTTTAACACACCATAACAGAGAATGCCAACATCTAGCATGTAAAAAACTTCATTAGACTAAAACCCACCATTGAGGTCAAAAGGGAAGTGAGAGACTTTTAAAGGAAGAAGAATATGCTTGCAACTACAACCAAAACATCACTTGCTAATTCTTCAAGTATTTGTTCTCATTATCTTTATAAATAATATGCTGACAATGATCTCAATCCATTCATGCATAATAGTTTGAAGACAATTCATTACATTATAACTGAATCCTTAACAATGGATCAGGTCGCAACACATCTAAACCAAATATAACCTCAAAACTTGCATGTTGAACAATCCATATATCTCATAGCTCAATTAATCTCATATCAAATTGCTATGTTAATCTCAATCAAAGTAGTTGTTAATCTTAGTTTTGGTTCATTTTTTATAATGATTTTTGAAGAAAACAATGAGACATGTAGCCAACAAAAATATTGAGTTTAGATTTCTACCCACATTGTTGATTGGGAACCATGGTTTTGATTACAACATTAAGTTTTTTGATGAAAACCAAGAGGGGTACATGCTGTGAATGAGAGTCACCACTTGTCTCCTTGAGCAATCTTAACATATATAGATCACCAGACTTTCCTGAATCACATATTTGCATTATAAGCCCTGGGATTAGCTCATACGTTATTTATGGCGTTACACTTGCCATTGTCGTCTTCGGGGCAGCATATGCAATATTTCTAGGTGTCCAGACACCTTCTACTGTTTACATTAAAGAAGCTTAAGAAAATCTAAAGCACTTATTTAAAATGTATGTAAATGAAGGAATTCTGACGTGTGCCACTATTTCTTGTCTCCCTGTGTGTTATAAATATGGAGATAGTTTCCGAGGATCTAGAGCGGAACAGTTGCGAGAGCCAGTTTAAGTAGAGATTAGTACAGGTGGTTTCAATTGGTATTTACAGACGTGGAGGTCGATGATCTCTGAATTCCACAAGGTTCGATCCAAGGCTCCAAAGAGTGCGACGGCATTAGGAGAAAGCAGTACTAGAGAACCATGTTATCGACTACCAAACGCCTAAGTTTTTTATTTATTCTTTTTTCGGAGGATTTCGCGCTGGTAGTGGGACTGCAGGCACCCCGTACAACATAGCATCATGGCTCCTGGGCTTCAGGGTTCATTAAACTGGGACCCATGGAACAGATGCTGAATTGATCCCTGAACGTAATGAGCTATTCCGTGATGGAGTTAGAGTGGTGTGTAGGACAACAGCCACATCGAAGTGATCATTAAGTAACCGGATTCTGGACGCAGCAAACAATTGTGGATTTCGTCATAAAAAAGGAACAAGCTCATGCGCTGTAAAGAGGGGAATCCCAAAGCTGTCACAATCAGTCGATGCCCCCTTCTGGTTTCTTCACATATTATACTCTGGACAATCTTGAGTAAGTGCCGCAGTTTAGGGTACATGAAAAGAAGAAATTGTACCGAAATGTTTCTACAATCTATCGTTTCGCCACATGAGGCTCCGCACTAGGATAGGCATCCAGAATCGCAAATTCATCCTTCAAGAGTTCGAAACGTCTTCAATCTAGCTTGTTCTGCACTTTTCATGCTCCACAAGTTAACTTGTCCTTGTCTCCCCGGAAGATTTGAAGAAGACGCTTGAAGGTCATTGCTCAAATCTAACTCATCTTTCGTGATCTTTCCAGCCATGGTGTGCGGTTGCCCACAGCGCTTCTCAAGCTTTGTGTTGCACACGGCTCATACTGCTCTTTCCCAGCTAATTGGCCTAAAAGCTACAGCACTAGAACTCGTCTTTAAGTGGGTGGTTAAGCTCAAACACAGACAGAAGAGCCGCATAACCTTCAACATCTTGAGGGATAATCCTCACAATAGCCCAGCAATTTGAGGTAGAATCTCACGGAATTACGCCCTTATTTGATTTCATGGAGGTCTCTGAAAGTTCGCAGTATCCCAAGCTCACAGTGAAGCCCACCGAAGTCTCACTGAATCTTCACGAGCTATCATCTCTTTCAGCGGAGCCTCCTCTCCCACCCACAGTTCGTTATTACTACAGCAACGTGGTAGCCAAGAATGTCAGCTACATCTATCGAGTCGTGGAGGAAGGTAACAAGCTTGTCTGCTACCCCGAGGCTAGAGGGTGGCCACGGATTACGTTCGCCAGTGCTGAGGAGCTAGACAAGAATTTCAACCTTTTGGTGGACCAACACATTGTGAGTGAGGAGACTCACCTGCGAGGTCAGCCAGGGCAGGTGCGGTTCCCGAACTTGGAGGAGTTGCGGCTGAATTGGCAAGTGGGATCCAATGTGCAGTTTCGTCATTGCGATGTGAGGACTGCGGGAAAAGTGGTCGGGAGATTCGTCTGGAGGACACCCTGCCAGAAGAGGAATCTGCGCTTCGTGCTCCTGCTCCAAATGCTAACAAACGAACTCATTTTGAGCAGTCAGGTAATACCATCTCCTTCACCAAGCGTCAGAATCTAATTTTTTTAGAATCTTTGGCTCTCGTTATGCGATGTTGATTTGGCCATTGATTACAACGTTTATTGAGTCCGTTTTCCTTGACTCAGGTGACGGAATTGGAAGAATCGGATCAATCGGTGAACAAGGAGGAGGTGTACATCCATGGCATTAGCCTAATCAGCGTGGTTGCAACCCTGATCGCGAACGTGGCCTACCTGGCGAGCCTAAGCCCTATCCGCGGCATCGACGAGAGCAGGCAAGGCATCGCCGTAGCGTCATATATTTCACTCCCCAAAGTTTTCCTCTTCTTCAACGCCTTCGCCTTCTACGCCTCCGTTTTGGCGGTGGTTCTCATGACGGCGTTCATCCCCGTATATGGCACGGCAGGCGAATGGGGCGCCATCTTCCTCTCGGGATCCGTCCCTGTGGTGTTGAGCTTGGTGGCGTTCTACGTCGCTTACATCGTGAGTGCATGGGCGGTTCTGGACTCGTGGAGGACCTCACTTGGAATCACGGTGGTGGGGATCTTGATGGTGGTGTATGTGCGCTTCTGGGCGATCGAGCTCATGCACGGGAACGTGGATAGGAATCTGGAGATCGCGGCGAGATCCAACCCCTGGGACTGGTATTACAGCCGCCTAAGATCAGGTAGTGAGATAATCCAAGAGGCCCCCGTTCAGCAATCGTTGTCGGCGTCGAAGCGGTTCTCGAAAGCATTGTCCCGTGTGCCCACTAAGATCCGGGAATTTTTGCTGAGTCCCACCATCTGGCAATTGTCGGTGCTGGGCACGGTCCCGGAGAGCCAGAAGTCGCGCAAGAAAAGAAAATTTCTGTTTGAGCATCTGGAGAAGTCGCACTGAGATGGATGGATATGAGCTTGGACCATCATTCATTCATATGCTTCGCAGGCATGGTTTAAGTTCACGCTGAAAGTCACCACCGTCGTACCTAATTTCCCCGACGTGACTAACAAGATGTGTTATTGAAACTATTTGAGGAGCATTGAATTTACAATCTTTCGCAATAGGGTTTACAATCTTTTACAATCTTTGTCACTGATAACCCTTTTCCAAGTTGCACTGGGTACAAACTCCACGCAATGGAGACAAGTATCGGTCAGTGGTTATGCACCTGTGTTGAATAGAGATTGGTGGTTGCACTTCTCCAGTTGAGCGTCTCCATACATTTTTCTGTCTCAAGTGTATGAAACATCGCATTTGAGGTTTCATTCCAGTGTACGCTATTCATGTCTCCATGATTATGACTATCTTCATATACTCAATCCTCAGTGATGCTTATTAAGGGACTTTCGATCAAGATGCGCTACAAGTTTCCTTCGTAACGCTCTGCGTTTCAAAATTGCCAGATATCGCAGAACATTGCTGTCCTTCGTTTTTGAGCACACTGCGTGGGCTTTATAGTATATTGAAGAAATCTATGCACAAACCCAAGTTCAACGAGCCAAGAACGGTGATTAAACACAGTCAATGCACTAAACTGATAATGCTTAAGGATTAAGTAAGCTTGAGGACTTTTATAAGATCTCTATGAAATCAACCGCACGCGATTGAAAAATAAGCAATAAGCTCCCAAAAATGTATGTGGGAATTCATGATAGAGTAGATCAGTGCAGCAACAAATCCAGATATACAGTCCAAAAATGATCCACTGATCCAAATCGCCGCAGTAAGACAATCATAAAACTTTAAAGTTCTTTTTTTTTTTTTTTTTTTTTTTTTTTTTTTCCAACGACAAATCACACTGTGTTCTTTCTGTGTTATAGATGGTTTGCATTAGAACTTGCCTCGCCGGCTGATCATTCACATTGAGTGAACAGCAAAGGTTGTAAAGCATCCTGCGCACACCCAACCACAGCTATCAATGCTCCGGTACTCAAGAGGGAACAAACATTAACTCAAATTCCTAGAAAAAAAAAATGTTATAGCAGGTAGGGATGCTCTCAGAATCCTTACATGTAATGGACTGAGTACTCCCTTCGATCCTCAAGCGCTAGGGTGCCATAAACTTGCCTGAAGTTACGACATGGAAATAATTCGAAAACCAGTATTCTAGGATAAAGTGGCGTTGCCAGTGGTTTGGTGGTTCGCACGACGAGATCGCCAGAACCTAGCAAGAGCACTGCCCAAGATTGAATGACATACGCTCGAGACAGCGCACGGGACTGCCGTTAGCGGACTCGCAAAGTGTTTACTCGCAAGGACGACACCGAGGACAGAATTCTGCATGCCCACTTCGATGGACACTGTACGGGATGTAGATTCTTCAAATCCTAGAACACGTGATAGGACATAACCGAAGAAGAAGCCAGCCACATGTAGAGCTAACACCGCAATAAGGACCTGGCCACCTGACTGCCGAATAGTAGATGCGCTGTGGGAGATGGCTCCCGCGCAGATTGCAGCTACGGTCACCACAGCCACAGAGGGAGCCAAGGGGCTAACTCTACGGACCAGGCCTGGCAAGAAATGCGCTAATAAAACACCCACTGTCACGGGCAACAGGACTACTTGCAACGTTGAGGAGAAAAGGGACGCCGCATCCACGGAAACATACTGCCCAACCAATTTCGACGTGAGCATGGGCGTCAGTATGACCGCCAAAAAGGTACTGGCCGCCGTCATGAGCACAGACAGAGCTACATTGCCCCGCGCGAGGTACGTGACCACATTGCTCGCGGTGCCACCAGGACAGCATGACACCAAGATGAGGCCTGCGGCATAATTTGCTGGCAAATTGAGCAGCCTGCTTACTAACGCTCCTGCGGTTGGCATCACGGTGTACTGGAGGAGCACACCCGCGACAAGCTCCTTGGGCATTGCGAGGGCGCCCTTGAGATCATCCAGCGACATGGTCATGCCCATTCCTAGCATGGTGATGCTGAGCCCTATGATTTGTACCTGCCCCTGGATCCAAGTAAACGCAGCGGGCTTCACCAACCCCGCAACGCAGGCTGCTGCTACCCATATCGGGAACCCCGACGAGAGCGCCTCCCCGAAAGCTTCGATGCTTGTCGCTAGCAATTCACTCGGTTTGCCATCTCCTTCTCCTTCTCCTTCCCCACCTTCACTCTCAATGCCTCCTTGCATCGCACAGCGCACCACTTCTCTCCGGACATGTTTCAACGTCCTCCGCAAATCCCCATTCTGCATCACCGATGCTTTCAATCCCCCATTCCCTAAAACCACAAACCCACCTGCATCCTGAAAGCTCCACTCCCGTAAACCCTGATCTCCGGAAACCTCCAAACGCCGGCGATTCGAAGGTACACATTTGGAGGAGCTACAGGAGGGAAATCCAGATCGCAGCCTCAACGCCATCTCCATCTCTACAGCTCTCAAAACAAACCCTGAAACTACAGATTCATGCAAAGCAACAAACCCTAACCCATGAAGTGCTTCTATCTCAGAGCTCACAACATCAGAGGGTTGGCCATGAGGCCCGTTCCCGTGAACGCAGAGCGGATCCAGTGAGATACGACAATATTTGGGAGAAAAATCACGAGTTGATTGGAACCGGTGTTTCATTCATCCACGCATCCATCCGTTCGTCTGTTTCGTCGTTCATTCTTTCTTTCTGTTTTTTCTTTCTTTCTTTGTGCATGTTTAACATGACAAAACGTACTCAACATTTGATATTAGTTTAACTGAGCATGTGTTCCAGATTACGACATAAAAAAGAAATACTAATCACTTACTAACATTTTTTTTTTTTTCACCACATGCGCTATGAAAGATTGATAATTAGAAATAATTCATGTTGTCAAAATAAATCAATTAAAATAGAAAAAGAATATATATACATATATATGGTACTATTAATGTCATCACAATTTTTGCTATAACCACAACTTGTCAACCACTTGACATATTTTTTTATTTTTTTCTTATTACTATATTTATGTTTCAATTAAATGGTTGAGAAGGCATTCTATATATATATATATATATATATATTAATTTGAAATATATTAAATAAAAATAGCATATGGTGGATGGAGAGTTTTGGTGGCAGTAGCAAAACATTTTGTGGCATTAATTTTACCCCATATATATATATATATATATATATATTCATAATCATATGTTAATTAGAGTGAAGAGAAAAATATATATATTAACAACAGTTAATGAAAACACAACAAAACTTAGTTTAAAATATGCAATTCAAACATCAAACATAGAAGATTCTATTTTGATATTATAAAAATTATTTGAATTTGAATTTTTATTATATAAATTAAATTTTATTATTAAAATAATAAATATAAAATAATAAACTAAAAAGTAAATTTAAATCTATATATTTTTTACCAAAACATAAATAAAATCACGCAAAAGAAAAATATAAGTGACTTGTTAAAACATGTGATGACCAATCATCTCAAGACACAATAGATTGAATAATTTGTGTTAAATATGTTGCAATCTTTATGTTAAAATAAATTATATATATAGATAATCCTATACAAACTATATTTTATGTTTTAGATAAATAATTGGTAATATTATAAAACCATCTTACTTTACTATATTGATTTATTTTTATAAATAGGATGTTTCTAAAGCATTGATAAAAGATACAAATACAACAAGAATTCTTGGTCTTTCTTTTGGTATGTTAAGAGTTTTGTTTTATAGATTATTCTTTTGGATATTTTTGATAAGGTATACATAAAAAAGTTGTGGCTCAATTCTGTGAACATTGTACTTGTAGGCAATACTAAAACCTATATTTCACGGATTCTTTATTTAATCAAATATATCATTTTATATTTTTTGCCTATCTTTAGTCTCTGAAAGTTATATAATTATGGAATATGTGATCTAAGATCTTTTATTTAACTATCATAAAGGATATTTTAAACACTTACAAAACATATGTTTTTTAATTAACAAGCTATCTTGCTTTGAGACTTCTTTTTTTCTAAGTGACAAGTGTAAGCAAAGCTTCTTCTACTTGTTTTTACTTTAGTTAGACTTAAATGTTGAAAAAATAAAATAAAGTATAGTAAAATCTAAATTATGATTAATTAATCTATTCTTTAACTTCTAGTTCTTTTCTTATTCTTTGATAAGTTTGATCTCTAAAAAAAACAGTCTAATAGAACTTGACTTATTAACAAAGTCTATTAAAAAACCTCTTATATTGAAAAATATACTATATTTTGACAAATAATACTATTATTATTATAACTTTAAGATAATAAAACTTTTTATATATATAAGACATCTTAAGGACTTAGTACACAAGTTGATAATTAAATCATGTCAAATATTCCTTAATTTTGTATAGATAAATGCATTGTTTCTCACATAGAAACTATCTAATATTGCCAATAGCTAATCACCATTATGTTCTCAAAAAAATAAAAATAAAATAAAATAAAAATTATATATATAGATACCATATAAGTTAAGCTTTACTTTTGATAAGCTTCAAGTATTGGCATTATTACATATTAAGTTTTGTTTTTTTTTAATAATTAAAAGGTTTGTCACTTGAATATTCTAATATATTTTAATTTCTACCTATTATCTATTGAATCTCTATTGGTAAAAATCATGTCTAATATTTTCACAACTATTTTCTTTCTTGATCCTTTTAAGACAAATATTTGCCATTCCTGAATAACCTTATAGAATGTTCTTTTAGTAATTCGAAATGTTTAATTATCCACACAAAATCCAATACTTTTTCTAGGGTTCTAATTAAAAGTTAGAAAAGAATGAAAAACTCTCTTGCTCTACTACCACTAAAATTCCTTACGTATCCTTCTAATAGTAACTTTGTATTCAGATGTGTGTACTTTAGACACACATGTATTCTTTTGCTTGGTTTCTAAGATTGATTGTTTGATTTACTTATATCTCTTCTTACTTTCTCAATGCAAATTGCCATTTTAGTCCTGACCTCATCCTATCGTTATTTATTTGTTTAAATTTATATATATTTTAAAAATATAAACTGAATATATATATTTTTCAAATTACAGTATTTACTACTGGAAAAAAAATTAAAAATAAAATAAAATCCTGTAAGGCTATTTCTTTTAAACCTGGATATTCAGTAATATTAGTATTATATAATAAAACTATGCATTATCATGATTGAAATAATATTTATATATATATATATATATATATAAAGAAAATGAATGCCATTGTGCCACCTCGAAATCCCCACCCAGCACGCTTGCCGCACTTCGATTCTACACACCGATGTGGACGAAAAAGACGTCGTGCCAACCTCTCGCTCACGGTGGCGAGAATTCTTCCTTCTCCACAGATCGAAGCGCGGATTTGCCAGTGTCTGAATTACGGACACGGCTCCGATGTACTTGCAGTACGCTGCACACATTCGAGTATACGAAACAGGCGCGTGGTTCTAAACCATGACTACAAGACCCTTGCGTCCAGCATCAAACCAGAGTCATGTTCCGAGCGAGCAGATGCAGCATTTTGAATGGATGGAGAGTTGTGGCTTCACGACATTAAATTCGTGAGACCGACCGGACGGTCCTTGCCATGTGTGTTCGTGGGAAAGCAGCCTCAAGTTCTGCAACTTCATGTTGTTTTGTTTTGTTTTGTTTTTTTTTAGCAACCCGCGTGGACTCTGAAGGTCATGAACGCGTTCGCGTGATTGGGGTCCGCGTGTTGGTAAACAAAATGATTCCATGTCAGTTCTGCCATTGTCGGTAATCCTGTCAAGTGTGTGGGCTGCGTTGTCGGTAGGGTTTTCGCAATCATTGATTTGTACATCGAAAGTAGCGAAAACTCATGATTCTGTACATTTATTTTCATTTTGTTTTGAATATCACTATTGAATAGAGTAAAATGTTTGGGTAGTTGAATATGAAAAGATTGGCTTTTGAATTGTTGCTTTTAGGTACTAAGAATAGAGGGTGAGAGGTCGCAACCTAGAAAGCTTGTGATTGCTAGAAATCAAAAGTCCTTATTTGGTTTATTTTATATTATATATTTAGGAAAACAGCAAATCAGTTACTAGTAGAAATGATGAGATAGGATGTTCTTTTCTCTAGAAGAAACAAATACTGTTGCCCCTTGGAACTTGGCATAAACTCATCTTGAAATTTTTGTAGAAGCATTTTGCTAGAAATATATATATATATATATATATATGTTATAATTGTTAGAATTGAGATATAAGTTGGTATATATTAACCTTATTATAGAAAATAATTATTCCCATATTATGACCTCCATTTATTTTAAACTATCATCAAAGGTTGGGGTTTTCAAATTAGCAATTTTTTACCAAGCAAGTGACTTTATTAAGACTTTTACATCATAACCTTTTAAATTAGGCTTCTAAGGACAAAAACCCATTGAGATTTAAATAACATAAGATAATTTTCAAGATTTAGAATCAATAAAGTTTGAATTTAATGACTTTGATTTACATTTGTTGCTACAAAATTATCAAAATTTTGATAACTTATCTTTTGAATCATTTTTTTAAAAATAAAAATAAAAACATACTAATACAAGTGCACTAGTAATACTACACAAATGTATTACTCTACATGCTGATTTGTATGTTCTTTTAAAACATGAGCTTCAATTTTCTGGTTTTATTGTGATGATATGTCTCCAATAGTAATAGCAACGTTTTTATCTATTTCCATTTTTTTTTAATTTCCAAATTTTAAATAACTTATTCAAATTCCTGACTAAGCCATTCAAAATTTGATTTACCAATTTAAATTTAATTCTTAGAATAGAATATTCAAGGTATTTGTGTGATGGTTTTGGTCCAAAAGATGCAGTAGTTGTGTTTTGGCATAATTAATTAATAACTTTGAAACTATTTTCAAATGTTTTTATTCACTGACGACACTTTGCCAGACATGGATAGTTTTAAAACAATTGATGAAAATTAGATGCTTTTCAAATATTAAATCTTGTATAGCAGGAAAGGAACATAAATTGCTTATTATATAACATGAAGCTCTGAAGTTTCATCTACAGAGAAGACAGAAAATAAATAAGTAAATATTATTTCTCGTTAAAGGTGCATTGTAAAAATTAAAGTTGAGGTATAATTTTATTTTTCTTCCGTTACCATGAAAATGATCTAAATGTACTCATAATAATAATAATAATAATGAAGTTTTGAAAACTGTGTCTGTCAATACCTTGAGGAATTTAGTAATTGTCAAGGTATACGTAGGTCATGGAAAAATGCTTTGAACCAGAATCACTTGTTGAGAAGACCAATAAACTAAAAAGTTCTTACATTGTATTTTTTTTAATGAGATTATGATTTTAGGTTTTTACAGTAATCACTACACTCCAGGATGAAAATTGTGACTGTGTGGTATCTAAAATACATAAACACATGAAATACCATGTTAAATTATAAATTTTAAACATGCTCAACAACAACAAAAAAATCATGGAATTGTCTTCGAAGTAGCCTTACAGTGAAGCTTGTTTTAATTTTTGGAAATAATTTCAAGCTTTTGAAAATTAAATTTTAGTGGAAGGATTAATTAAGTTTTAAAATATGCACATGTATGTTTTTTACTCTTCTTTACTCACTAGTCTTGTGGTACCAATTGGTACTTTGTAAAATCCATACTTGTCAATGGTCACTTTCATAGCCTTACATCATTTGTCTATCTGTTTATATCTATTTCATTTATGTTACTTCCAAATATTATTCTTATACAGATTGAACATTCATGTCTTTGTCTACATCAATAGATTTTAAACACTTTTATATGATTTGATATTATAAAATGATTTTACTTTTTCAAATAGTGTTTTTTTAAGCACAATCTCTCTTGTTAGTGTTGCATTTCTTTGTTACAAACATGCAATACATATTGTGTTTTTTAAGGCAACAATGACAAAAGCATGTGGTAGTAACATTCTGTCTATGGCCTGCCACTTCATACTCACATCTTCTTTTCTTGCAGCTCAATAAATTTTCTACACCTCTAATTTTCTTGGATAAAATTAGCATCAACATTAATAAATCTGAGGAGGCATGAAGATTCCATTTCATTCTCAAGACAGATTCATGACAAGATTCCGTATCTATATATATATATATATATATATACACACACACACATGCTTCTATGCATAATATGTTAGGATGTGATACCATTTTTGGCTTGAACTGAATTGATTTTCAAATTATGTTTATTCTTTTGCACCCACTTGCTCCAACTTAGGTGTGGATTGTGCCAACAATAAATAATCAAACAACTTGCTTGAAACTTACTGAAATTAGGGAACTCACTGAAAATAGGGTATTTACTGAAAACACTCATAAATTTGTGTGCACATGTGTGTTTGCTATTGTGTCAAAAAACACCCCCATCACCAAGCTCCCCTCTGCCTTCTTTGATGAAGTCTATGAAGAATTCACAATGCTATTAGTTAGCTGAAGGAAACAAAAAACCAAAAGAACAAATCCTTTGTGGGAATCAATGCCACAATTTAACATCAATTTTTTTTCATTTCTTTGAGAAGACTTCATTCTGCTGACAATACATGCAACAACTGCACAGATAGGGTTTTTGTTTTTTGTTTTTTTTGTAAGTTTGCATTGGTTGGTGCATGTCTGGGAATGGGCAGGCAGTGTGGACTTGACCATTCTATTCCCATATTCTGAATGTTATAAAAGAGGTGCTAATCCAACAGTAGTGTGAGGGAATGTGTGCTTTGCAGGAAGAATGCTGTGGGGCAAAGGATATGCTGCAGATTTTGGGGGCTTTACATCTAATCGTGGTGAGAGATAGAGCGCAGAGTGGGATGTGCAATGCCAAGTCACTGAGTGATGACTTCACTAGTTGGGAGTCAAGATGGGATAAGTCATGGATTTCTAAGACCATGGTTGGACAAATGGCAACTGTGCATGTTAATGTATAGGGCCACTTCACACTACAATCAATCACCACTCAATCAAAAATCCATAGCAGCATGATTGACAGAGAGAGGGAAAAGAAAAATTGAATGTTTGACCTTTACACTTGAGACAAAACAATTGGTAGATGTTTTCATCATAAGTGTCAACAAGGCAACACTTTTTGATAGTTTTGGTCCCAAGGAGTTATTTGCTTGACAAGAAATTGGGCCTTACAAAAGTTGAAACTCAATTCTTAATCAAATAAAGAAGGCAAAAATAAAATAAAATAAAAAAATTGTACTATATTTTAATAAACTTCTATGTTGACTTATTGCCCGATACCAAATGGTGTTATCCAAAATTTGATCAACCAAACAGCCATAAAGTGAAGTGTAGTAAACAGTCATATTCATACACCTACATCAAGGTCCATTTGATTCCAGTTGTCGGTGTGCTGAGTTTCTGTTTGTTTGTACTGTTTTGTTAGTTAGTTTGATAGGAAGTTGTTGTTTTTCTTTTTTGTTTTTTTCTTTGCACTTGGGCTTCCATGTGGATCTCTCCTTATAAAAGTTTTATACTTTGGGTTAACTTGGCTTGCTGATTTCATGGCACATCTCTGAGTTCCCTCCAATCCCTAAGTTTGAACCATGTGCCTGATTTTACCAATTCTTCCAGCTGGCCAGCTCAGAAGGTGGTGTTATCTGGTAAAGGTTTGATTTTGTTTTCTTTGTCTGATTTGTTTCAAGTGATTTTTGGTGAAAGGAGGAAGAATATTAAATATATATTTTTGAATACTCATCTATTGTAATATATTCTGAAAAAATAAGTTAAATTAAGCTGTGCATGCCTCTTTCAAGCCCAAATAGTTTTGTCCTGAAAACTATGTCATTCTTTTGTATCCACAGGGCTCAAATAGATGCATATAAGATGACATGCCAAGCTGCTTTTGACAAAATTAAAGACCTGGAAGATACTTTTATCTAGAATGGTATATTCGAAATCTGTATTTTGCCATGAGCCATTCACAATTTGATGAAACTATAATTAGTAAACTTAAACTTATAATTTAAGTTTACTACCATCATCTACATTATGATTTTTTTATTTTTATTTATTTTTATTTTTGTTAAGAATAGAGGCTGATTATCAACTTGGTTAAATACATGAGGTGGTGAAGGGGCTTAAGGTAATGGCCTACTCAGACTGTGAAACATACTTAACATTGGTTGGAATCAAGTGAACTCATCAGATTTTTAGACACACTGTTTGGATAATATCTATTGCTTTATAATTGATGATTTTTTCATGAACCAAGTTTTTGCTTAAAAATAAAAATTCCGTTTATAGTACACAATCTCCTTCTATTTTCTTTGCAAACTAATCACAGCCAATTATGTATTCCTTGCTTGCTTGGTCTACTTCATAGTATCATAGACAAGATATGTGAAAACCCTTTAGAAAAATCAAATTTTAATACATAAATGTGTTTTTAGATGAGAAGAGAATCACAACATGAGCTGTAATAGGATAGGTTACCATTCATTTTCACAAAGAATTTTGATAGATTCATCATCACCAACCCCTAAAATAACCACAAACAGCTTCAATTAAATGGTAGATATTGAAATTTCTATTTTTAAAAAAAGTTATATTCCCAATTTATCCTCAAATATAACCCAACCATGTTTCAGTTTCAAGGAAAAGGTCCATTTCAACAACATCCCTTCATCCAAAGTTTTCTATTTTAGAACCCATCTTCATGTAGCCCAGTGCATGCAGAGAGACTTCATTGCCACAGTGGAGCTCAAATCATAAACCTGGGATTTCTTGTCTCTTAATTGGGATGTGTGTAGTAGAAAGCTCTCCACAACCCAGTAAATTGGAGTTTTGAAATTTAAGTTCAGGAAGCCTTCACAGATTTGGAAACAATTTCAAAGAAGATCACATGGTCAAGTATTGCAGGAGAATGGTTTTTGACAACATGTGAACAACCCAACACTAAGATCTAAAGACAAGAGATTGAGTTTAGAAGAAAGTGGAAGAGGAAAGAAAAAAAAAAAATGGTTTGTCATCACTATTTATGGAAAGCTTGTTGAAAAAAATAAAAAATAAAACTAAAAACTGAAAATAAAAATCTCAAAAAAATTACAGGTACCTGGACTGGAGAGGATAAATTAAGAATCAAAGTGCAAGAATGTCAATCAGATGGAACTATTCGCCTTCTTAAAAGGTCAGCATCTCCTTGTCCATTCATGAAGCAAAACCTCTTGCCTTGCACCAGTTACCACCAATTATCAAATTAGGAAGAGGCTGCCCCTTCATGTTCCATAAAAAGATAAAAAAGAAGCCATCACACAGGTACCAGATTTTAAAATATTATCTGATCATCACAATCCCAAGCACAGAGGAAGCAATCTTTGTCCACTGAATGTGAAAGCATCAATTGGAGAGCCCCATCAACACAATCATACCCCCCCCCCCCGACCAAAAAAACAGACAAGCTACTAAAGTCTCCTGTAATAGGCTTCCACAAATAGAAACGGCATGAAAATATTGTCACAAAAGCGTCCCCGTGAAGCCCATGATGTAGGATTCGACGTCACTTTGCAAGCCACGCCACCAAGCCACGTCATCCTCCCATGATGTAGGATTCGACGTCACTTTGCAAGCCACGCCACCAAGCCACGTCATCCTCCCATGGCCAGGTCAGCATGATGGGGCCAGGTCAGCAAATCACTTACCACGAGAATCTACAACGCTGGCTGAATTAGATAGCCTTTTTTGTGGCCCGCAGTGGATGCCACGCTTTGGATCGGTGACGTTGTAGCTTGTGGCGTGCATGATCGAATCGTCGCGCGGCACCGCCCCAGCCCAGCTCAACCTCACTTTTATATATTAACATCTCTCTACCGCCTAGGCGGGATTCCTGGTGCACGGACAATGGTCTTTTCCTTGTTACCCCTTTGCGGAGCTTGGCTGTCCCAGTTGGGAGCGCGCTTCAAATCGTTCCTTTTACGCTGCATGTCGTGTGTAGCGGGTTTTGTCACCACCATGCCAATCTTTCTAATTGGGAAGGATTGTGGTGAGGAATCAGTCGATGGAAGTGAGTAGGGGATGCCGAATCGCGGGGATCTTCAGTGGCAGTTAGATTCGAATGAATAGTAATGAATTTGATATAAAAAAAGAAGCGCAGGCTGGTTATTCCTCCGCGTTGCAACTTAGTCAAGGTAAATGACTTTTTTATTTTTGTTTTTGTTTTTATTTTATCCCTTCTGCCTCAGTTGGGTAACCCTTTGCAAGGTTCCATGAGTGGTGGTAATTTTGCAACTTGGGTACAATCTGCCACAGTATAGGGTAATTCCGGAACATGGTGGTGGACGAGAACAGGCTAGAGAATCCCTTTCAAGTGTTTAGTAATGGAAAGTATCGATCAGGGTGGTAGTGATGGTTGTCTGGGTATTATGTAGTTCCGGTGGACGATAGCCTGGGCTGCTCTGGTGATTAATCCTTCTACGTTCACAAGCAACTTGTTTCGAGCAATGCTGCTGCTGCTACCGATCTCTCTCTATTTCTCTATATATACATCACTGGTTGATATCTGTAGCACCGCTTGTTTCTGTTGCCTCACCTGCTAGAATCCAGGCAATGAAAGCCACTTTCAATATGCACAACGGACTGACAGCGGAGTCACTACCACCATCAATAAACATACCGATTTTTTCTATACGTTTTTATTTACATGTCAATATCAAAATTATCCCCTGGTGTTTTAGCGGCTCATTGATGGCTTCTGGGGGGTAACTTTTGTTTCCTTGCGGCAACAGCTGGAAGCACAACTTGACCAAATCCCGGTTGTGGGTGGTTTTGGATTGTTCATGTCAGAGATAGTACGAATAGGAGCCACGAGAATACCATTGCCGCTTTTTTCGAGTGCCCATGAGGGTATTGTCAAGTTGACTTCAGAAGCTGAGTTGCAGGTGTCATTGAGCTAAATTATACGTGTGGATGTTGTGTCTTGCATGGAATGTGCAATTAAGTCACAAATTCTTTTGTGCCACTTGAGCCCAAGGTAGCTGGAATACGCAAGTTGTGCCACTTTTGGTACCTAGAATTTCTTTGGGATCAAAACCAGCACATATACTTTCACACACAGAAGGCAAAGGTACAATTCTGACCAGCTTATGCAGGTACAGAGAATCAGCTAACACGTGAGGATAAGTAGGCTAGAATCCTCTGGGTCAAATCTGCTTGTCCACTATCTAGATGAGGATTTGGCTAGGAGTGTCGAAGGAAAAACTTGCGAGGCTAATGACTATCGGTACTACGTTAGCTCTTAAATTATACTTCCCGTCGCAGTAATCACTGAGCTACCACGACTTGGAGATTATTTACAATTCTACAGTAGCTCCTGAGAACAGCTTGTCATCAGAAAAAAAGATTCCAACATCAAAAAACACTCAAAACTATGAGAGTGTGCGGGAGAGAGAGAAGGGTTGGCTTTCGTGCTTCCACGAAATGCAGATTGGATGAGGGTTGCTGCATTCCACAACCGATGCGGCCACGAAACGAGACTTACAAACTCCGCATCCTTCAAACCAAAAATTCGGGCTTCTGTTGAGTTCAATTAGAACAGCAAAGCATGACTCCGAGTGAGTAAGACTCCTGCACTCACATATCTCTCGCCATTTGATCCTCACCATTATCAAAGAGATTAGCGCCAGGGATAGGGGGGAGCATCTGAAGGAACTGTGGATCCTGTATGTCATTTTCCAAGCCGGCCAAGACAGGATCCTCTGGAATGGCAGGCCACACATGGTCGCGTCGGTAAATTCGATTGTGGGCATCCTGCGGGCGCCAAGCAAAAGCTGCGTTCATGGCTCTATCTCTGGCTCTACGAGCGTCCACACCCGCAACTGTGAAGCGCAAAGTCGCATGCAAGACTTGAAGGGACCTTCGCCAATGGTGCCTAGCGCCGCTCGAATTCGACATTGCTGGAGCTTACAGGTCCAGCTCTGATCACCTGTTCCAACACGTCACACAGTTTTTCAGAAGAACTCCTTCAACTTGACTCAGTGACTGCTTTGAATTACACGCTCTCAACACTACAAAACTCTCCCATGACTCAAACATCTTCAGGTTACTAGTTCCACCGATTACCAACAACGCCACGAAACGTAAACACCTTGTCAAGAGTCAAGACAACCATTTGCATTCTAACTGCTTCTCATTCCATATTTGTAGCAACCCAAGGGAAACCAGCCACATCAATCCACCCAAACTAAGCAGTCTCTGACTCTCTACGCTAAAGGACACAGTACTTGGAAGGAATTGCAGAAAAGTTCGGTACGCTTAACTAGACGAACGTCAGAAGAGGATATTATGAAAACTGGGTAGTGTCAGTTGGAGCTACTGCGAGAGTACTGGTCAAGAGGAGACGAAGGTGGATTGCTTCCAAACGGGCAGGCAGGCAGTACCCCAGCAAATGAAACACCGTATTGAGGTGGTTCATTCAGGAAGCGGGAGAAGCGATTCCCTTGAAATAACAGCTTTCATATGGAATCTATCAGCTGGGGTGAGATGACTGATTGTACGGAGATGCTCATCCACCGTGTTCAGGTACTTGACGCCGTGTTCTTTCACGCGCCGTTTTGAACGGCGTCCACTTTCGTCGTAGACAAAAGCGAGTGAAAACAGTGGTTACAATAATATATGAATACAAAAAATAGGATAGTCGAGTTGAGAGTGCCCGATGTTGTATTCTCCAGGTCATGCTTCAGACCAGGCTCGGAGATTCTTCATTCTATCCCCTTGATCAACTCTGATCATGCTGACCGGTAGGTTCAGAATGATGTTTAGTGGTTCGGCAATGTGCAGTCTTGTGGGTTCCAAAAGCAGCTAGGGAAGTGCTTCTTGGTATCCATTGGTGTAGAAGTTATATTTCATTTTCCGAGTTTGTTTTGCACAAATTCATAACCTACCCCTCGAATTGTCTCATGCCTTGGGCGACGTTGCGCCGTTCACATTCTTCACATTCTTCACTGTAGCTAGTTCTCCAATTCCATATGGACCTAAATAATGGATGTAAATAGATCATTTTCAATATTTATTTTTTCTCATGTCTTCCTTTCAAATATGCATATTTTGAACAGGTGTCACATCAAATCATCATGGATTTTATTCTGTGTGGCTCTCTGCAGTAGATGTGACGATAGGTGAACAATATGCATTTATATATATATATATATATATATGAAAATAGAAAATCTATATGTAGCATCAAAAAATCCCATTGGTTGTAACAATAGGTGGCATCGATTGGCTGTTGACGTATACTGTGTATGTCTGTTTGTTTGTTTTGTTTTTTTAAATTGCAGTAAGGAGCACTAATTGGCAGCTAAGATATATTGTGTGTTTTTTATTTTTAATGGCAATGAGAGGCATTGATTGGCTGCCGAGCTACATTATATGTGTGTGTGTGTGTGTGTGTTGTTGTTTTTTTATTTTTTGATTGGCTGCCAAAATGACAATTGTGATGAAAGCAAATTAAGTTGCAATAAAGAATTCTTTACAAATGTGACAAATGCAATAAAGGCAAATCAAGTTACAATAAAGAGCTCTTTGAAGATGTGACAATGAACACCATTCATATAAAAAAAATTGACTTTGAGCATCTGTATGTCATGTCAAAAAATCCCATTGGCTAGAATAGTGAAGGATACTGATTGGCTGCTATGTTTTTTTATTTTTTATTTTTTATAATAATTATAATAAGGGAGACATTGAATTGTGAAAAAGAGTCCTTTGCAGAAGTAAATACTACTTTTATACCACTTATATAAAAAGATCAACTTCAAGTGTCTATGTGTAGAGTCAAAATATTCCATTGGCTGGAGCAATAAGAGGCATTGAAATCATGTGTATGGTTATGTTTGTGTGTAGTTACACAAACATAATTATTTTGTATGTAGTTATAGCAAGGTCTTTATACAATATGGGTGCTAACATATATAATATGCTACACATGATTTGCAACACACCATTGATTGGATGTGAGAATTGGCTCCATTTCACTATCAATTTGGTAATTTAAATGTGAATTGCACCTTCTTGAAAACAACAATACCTGATGAAGTCCTAGGGTCATGCATAATAACACAAATTCTTGGGTTTGAATTTGGATTTGCTTTCACGTTGTTAATCATGCACTGCAAATATTTGCATTCACTTTAATGTCTACATCCATAGTTATATAATTGTTGCTTTTAAACACCATGCTTTTTATTCATGTGCATGGCTTTTAAATGAAACAATGATATAAATTTGATTGAGGTAGTGAAGATGATGCCAATGGTATTAAAAACCTAGTGTCATTGCAATGTTACATGATATCTTACAACAACAAAAACTCAAAGCAATAAAAACTTTATAAAAAATTAGAGGAACAAGAGCAAAAAAAAAGAAAAAAAAAAAGAGGTTGGGAGAGGAGAGACTTTACAAAAAGTCAAAGCAACAAAAAGGATGTTGGCACCAAAAGTCTATATTCCATAGATACAACAAAACTTATAACTTAGGACAAATGGCACAGAAAGGCAACAATCCACAAGTCTTTTTCTTGAAAAGAGTTAAGTTAAGATCTTTGGCCACCAATGATTTTTAGTCATAGTATCAAAAGTATTTGAATATTAAAAATATTGAGTATTGGTGATAGAATGTTAAAAATTTTGAAATATATTTTTTGTACTTTCATTATAAAGCAACAAAAGAATTATCCTTTGCCTTAGATTATGCATGTCAATTTCTTGGTGTTATACATTTTCAAAAATATCAATTAGTCTTTGATATACATTTGGATATAACCTATTTTTATTCATATTAAAGTATTTCAACCAATTTTGCTATCTTGCTATTCAAGCATTGACAATATATTCTTGGAGCAACTTTTTATATTATAAGATAATTGAATATTTTTTATATTGTAGAAAAAATTGATGCAAATATAAATATATATATATATATATATATATATATATAATCTCTATATTATCACCTCCACCTTAATTGACATTCATATTTGTATATTTTATTTGGTTATGCTAGCCACATTCTCTATATAGAAAAAAATAACATAATAAAGTAGCAAGTATATAAGATGTTTTTTTATGAATTTGTTACAATGAACCTCCTTTCTATTAAATAACTATATCTTTCATCATTTTTTCTATTGTTTCATAGCTCGAGATAATAACAACAACATCATTAGAAGTTAGAAGATTATAACCTCTTCTATAAGGATCTTTAGTATAACAAAGATATTTCTATATATTATCATTGCTTTCTCCTCTTTTTCATTCATTAGAAAATATTTAATAAGCTTTTGACAAAGAAAAAAAGTTCATATTATTTTCTCAAACAATTTTGAAGTTCTTACATTTTTTGGGCTAAAAAATTGAGGTTAAGTTGTTATATTGTAACACAACCATTATATAAAAGAAAAAAGAAGAATTATGTTGTAAGTAAGCTTAAATAAAAATATTTTAGAAAATTATCTTGAAAATAAAGATAATAGATATGGAGGTAGTAAAATTAATAAGTGCTAATGCTGCCTTTTGTAAAAAAATACTTCTATTTATTTAATAGGCCCTTAAATAAAGCAAATTAAAGTAGTTAAGAAAAATAATTAATATGAAAATTGATTAAGAATTTATTTAAGGTTAAAAATTGATTAAGATTTTACTAAGGTTTGATTTAGAATTTAGGATTTAATTTGGATTAATTTTAGGATTTAAAATTTAAGATTTAAGATACAATTAGGTTTTTGTTTATAATTTATAATTTATAATTTTATTAGAATTTTATTAAAATTTATTTAATTTTTTATTTTAAGTATTTATTTAAAAATTATATTTGATATTATTTTAGAATTATTTTATTAATTCTTTAAAATTTTATTTTTATTATATATATATATATATATATATATATATATATATATATATCTTTAAAGTTAATTTATAATTTTTTACATTTTTTGTAATTTCTTTAAGTTTTCTTTTAGAGTTGATTAAAGTTTGATTAATATTGTTAATATTTTTTTGAAATTTTTTTAGGATTCTATTAGAGTTGTTAACACCTTGTTGTTGCAATTTCTATTTTATCTTCTATATCTAAAATCTTGATGTATTTTCAAACAAACTTTGTATTATACAACAATGTGCTATCTTTAATTCATGTGCAATGTTGGGATTATAAATATACAATTGCATATAACTTGCCTTTGTACCTTGTTTTAATAAAAGAATATCTACTTAATATTGAAGTTCTTTCAATATGCAAAAGCTATATAGACCATATGTCAAGGACATAAATCTCAGAGAACTAAAAGATCTATACATTCTTATGTCATTCGAAAAGCTTCAAGAATCACTTAAAGATGGTATAATATTAAATTAGAATGGCTATTGCTAAAAACAAGAAGATTTAAAAGGCTTAAAATAAGACCAAGGACTAAAAAGGCATTGACAAGACTAAAGAAGGATTCACTCTTGCCTCCATATATATTATCTAAGACCTATATGATGACATTCTATAGGACCTCCAATACTTTGCAAGATATGTATCTTAACTCGTAAGGCAAATTTTCCATATATGTGCCACATCATTAGCTTTTACTATGAACTATCTATATGAGTAATACATGGCTAACTTGTTGGTCAAGTTTCTAATCTATGAATCTACTATAAACATGTATAAAATCAAATACACATCTATTTGGCTTTTAAAAAACTTTATCATAAGATAATATTAAATCTACTTACATTTACTTTCTATCTAGTATTTATTATCTAAATAAATATATTTGTCTATGACACCATATCTTTGTAACATAGTATTGTTGACTTTTTTACCAAGAGATATAAATGCATGTGCTTCATTATATTACCAATAGTCTTTTGAAATTCTTTGCTTTATTCATCTTTTTCATAAAATAGTTGTCTGATTAAAAACAAGAGATCTTCAAGAAGCAAAAGCTCAATCTTTCTATAAAGATAACATATACCATATATTAGTTTTAGTTTTGTCAATGGTTTAATTTGTTCATCCATTGAATGGAATGTCTTACAATGTTGGTGTTAAATGTCTATATTTCAAATATTATAACAACCTTCTAAAATTTCTCTTATATTATGATATTCATAAAAAAGTTGGTCTACTTGTTCATCAATTTTTCTTCCTTTATCATGTTCTTTTGCTTCTTCTTCTCCTTATGCATGTAGGATTACTTCTTCTTCCTATTGAATAAGTAAAATTGCTTCTTTTCATGCCCTTTATCTTTGTTGTGTATTTTCTTATAGATTCATAGGTTAATGAATTTCTATACCAACATTATCATTTCTATTAATCATAGTATCATGCCCTTCTATATCTTTTTTACTTTATTCTTTATATTTTTCAACGCATTTATGTGCTCTTTGACTTAGTTATCCAATTACATAACAATTGCATATACATGCAACATTGTTTAATTTATTTCTTTATCCATCAAGGATATCTAATCTTCTTCTTTCTTGTTCTTCATATGCTTGGATGTATCACTCATCATGTTCATTTACTCTTTGTCTATATTATGCAATAGCTCAACAATTGATAATTGACATATTTTTTAATAATAGAAAATTTTACTTTTTGATAATAATAATATTACCTACACTATTGTAATTATTGTAATTATTTTTTAAATAAACTTTTGTAGTGTAATGTGGATCAACCTTGTCTACAGAGAAGCATGGGTTGGATTTCATGGAAGAAGTAGCATGTATCTTTAGTGCATGGGATAGAAAATATCTTTAAAAATGCTTGTAAGACTTGCTTTTATTATATAGTGCAGTACATCAAAGATGTTGCTTTGTAAAGCACTCACCAAAAATTGATTTATGGATCTAAAACTTCATTTATAGATCTGAAATTGATGATATGCTCTGATGATCTGATAAATTTGTAAAAACATGTGTTCAAATGATAATTTGCAAATTTGTTGATGGCAACATAACTATGCTTCAAGTCAATACAAAAGCTTTGTCTAATAAAATTACAACCAAAAATATTACTTGTGATGATGGTATTAAACTATTACAATCAAAGGAGTGATTATCAAATTGAAATACAACTGATGCAACCATGCAATGAATAGTGGTTGCATTGTTAACATATACATGGGACAATTCCAAACTTGAGTACAATTATATAAATAATATGAAAATTTAAAATAAGGAGAAGACAGAACTTACAATTTAACAATACAAAAATTTATACACTCTCTAGTGGATTCTAAAAAAGTTGACTTTTGATGTAAAATAGTCATACTATACTTGGAAGTGCCTGTGAAAGAGAGATTTTAGGCTCTCTTGAAGTGTGATAAAAACCACCTACTTGTCAAACTTCCAAAAAAATAAAATATTGACCTATTACTATCTTTAATATTGTTCCTATTCCTATCACTATGTCTGATTTTAAACCTCTAAAACTCATTTCTACGGCTAGATTTGACCCATTTATTTAGATGTACTACAGATCCGTATTTAAAATCACCCAATGTACAAGATCCACATACAAGAATGATCCAAAATTGCCCATATAACACAAGATCTAACACATAAGGTTTAATTTTGCCCCTTCGATACCAAGGGTTTCAATACTAGTCATGTAATCTTATGAACATGGGTACACTGGCTTTAAATTGGTCCCATAAGTCTTTCTTTCAGATCCCTTGGCCTTACTTCTAACCTCCAACATCCTCCTACTACTCTCAAACAACAATACATAAGAGAATGAAAAGAGAGTGGGCTGAAAGCCCTCACTACCTCCAAAAGTCTAGCCACTGTCTTAACCAAAACCACTGTCCTAATTAGATTTTTTGTCCATTTTAGTCAAAAATCATCATGTTTTAGCAGTCATTCAATGAGTCAGACATTGTTGACTGTAAAAAGTGCAATAAATAACTAAAATTTATGAATTCCAAAGAGCATAAGTTTATTATTAGAATATATTAAAAATTCTAATTTTTTTATTTTATTTATAAGTTGTATGGATCTATTTCTTATTTTTAATGAATTAGACTATGTAATGCCTAATGTGTATTATACTATCCACCACAGCAAAAAGAATGCATTAAACAAACTTTTGAAATTTGTATTGTGTTAATTTAAGCATTGTTTGAAAAAATTTGAATTACTATATATGTATAAACTAATTTTAAAAAAATTGAAATGTTAATAATTTTTTTGATTGAAATAAGAAAAAAAACTATAAAAAAAAAAATGTTGATTGGGTGATAATGACAGTAGCAAAAATTGTGGTGGTATTAACAATACCATACATATAGAGAGACACCACATTGTTTGTCTAAGGAAACTAGATAGACAATAAATGAATAAAAATAAGCATATCATTGATTCTTTCTTTAAAGAGATTACACAGTCCTAAAATTTTGCTTAATTTCTTTCTCTTTCTTTGTTTCTTATTTTTATATTTTTTAGAGATAATTTCATTAATTTCAAAGATGTTTTAGACAATATTTTCAGTAAAAGAATTAGCTGAAACAACCTTTGTTCATTAAGTATTTATTCAATTCAAACCACTTGTACACTAAACAGAAATATAGTAAAAAAATGTAAAAAACTTTATTAATATTTTCATTACTTTTTCTTGTTTCAAATCAATAGCTAGAGTAGCTGCTTATATATTGGGAACAATGTTCATGGTACAAGTATATTTCTCAATGAGAATTCATTAATTTTATGAAGTAGATCTATCGTACATTGTTTTTTGTTGAAATTAATTGTAAATCTTTTAATAAAACTAGCAAAAATTTTGATTGAGCTATTTTCAAGAACCCTGTCAAAAGGTTAAACTTAGATGAATGAAATATAACTTTCTAAGCAGTGTAATCATCTTGGATATGATAATATAGTTTTGAATTTGTATGTGCATCTACCATACTTCATGTACAATTAATTATTTTTTAAAATAATTTTCAAAATATCAAAATGAATCATGTTATTTACTTAAATTTTTAAACAAAAGTGAATAAGATTATTTTCTTCTATAAATATAAGTATAAAAAATTTAAAAAGTTTAAGCAAGTATTTTAACGTAATTACGTAATTTGTATTAAAACTCATACACATTTCAAAATTTCATTTCTTTAGGTAACATAAAACTCATACACATTGAAATTTCATTAATTAGGTAACCCTGTATGAAAAAAATTATGTTTTTTTAGTTTAAAGAACCAATTACAAGAATAATTAGAAATAATTAATAACGCTGTTCTAATAAGTATAAATGTGTAGTTTTATTTTTCAATGATTTCTGAATTTTAATAAACTAAAGAAAGTTTCAATCAAATTACTTTATATGTGATAAAATAATTCAAATAAAAAATATAAATTTAAAACAAAAATCTAATATTTATGAAATTGTTGTCCATGTAATTTATCATTTGAATTCCAATGATCAAATTTTTGAAACAAATGAATATTGATTTTAAATTATTAAATGCACGACCACATACAAACACATGTATAAGTGTGTATATATATATATATATATGTGTGTGTGTGTGTGTGTATTATTAGTCTTTGTTTAATATTGAAATCATCATCACCCTTGATCACAGTAAATTTTCAGATGTTTGTCTATTTAGATAAAATTTTAAATCCAAAATATTATTGTCATTGAATGGTCTAATTAGGATTTTTCTATCTCAATTTGAGTTTATATATTTATAATTTAAAAAAGTGGATCATTCATATAAAGAACTAAACTTTTAATAGTTGTGTACTTGAAATAAATTTGGTAATTATTAACATAAATGATTGATTATATCTTTTAAATTTTATATATATATATATATATATATATATAGTTTATTAAAGAAACTATTATGATTTGTTTGTACCTAAAAAGTGTTTAAAAGCTATAAATTAAATTGGTTACAAATTTAAATAAAATTTTAAGATATAATAACTTGTATTTTTAAAAATAAAATAAAAATGATTTACGTTTCAAAATCATCACAAAAATGGAGAAATTATTAAGATCATGTTTTATAATAAAAATATATATACTTTTGTAAAATGTTGCTTAAGTTATAATGGTGGTGTTAACTATTAGTTGACTTAATGGATATTAAATTACATATTGTTTGATTACTTATAAATTTATTTTGGATCTTTTTTAGTAGTTAATTAAGATTATAATAAAATATAGGCACATTTTTTGAATAATCAATTAAAACCACTCTACTTTGTTATGTTTATGTAATTAATGTATCTTATTATAGCTTTCTTTATTGGTTTCTCTTTTTATATTAGTAATGTTTTTATAAACCATTATACAGACAGGTTTTCAATACTTCAAAAACAAAAGTTAAAACTCAATTAAAACTATGTATATCAATATATTATTTTATCATTTAAATTTTAACATTGACTTTAAACACACTTAAAGAATAATATGAAAAATTCGCATGTTGGTGTAAGAGTAGATATTATATAAATGTACACTATTTGGTAGCTCTTGTGCTACAGTGGCATAATATAGGGAATTTTTTGGCAAAAATATATATGATGATGAATAGGATATAGTATTATATATGTATATACAAATAAGTATTTTTTATATCATTTTTATATACATACATATTTTGTATAATGTTTACAGACACAGAAAAATGTTATTGAATTTAATTGGAGAAGTTGCTAGAAGTAAACATGGTAATTTTATTAACAATATTTCTAGAACAGGTTTATTTTTTTTTTATTAGAGATATGGTTTAGAAAAATGTGTCGTTTATTGGTTTATCTTTTTATACTGATACAAATGTCTAAAATTTGACATTCAAAAAACCAAGTTGTTCTTATTCATTAAATTATTATAAGATGCCATATCTGTCTTTGAATGAATATCCGTGCTACTCAAAATCAACCCTCAACTTGTATACTATGGTACATTATGTAGAACTACAATCACAAGTTCCTTTTTATGGCTTGGTTACCAAAATGAGGAGGAGTCACAAAAGAACAGCAACTCCTCTCAACCATACTAGAAACTCTCACATCACTATTTTGTGGATGTGAAGGTTTCTTAGTGTTACAAAGAGAATTTGTCAGGGATGATCACAGCTCGTTGCGACTGAAACACACACTGCAACATATTGCCCAAGTACATATTCAGCATTTTGCTCAATTGTTATAACATTCACTTCCGAAGTTACAGTAAAAAGCACAACTCTAATCCTAAAACTGCTAATTTCCTCTCGAGTTAAGATTCCAGAGAAAACTGGTAGGAACATTTTGCTGATATGCTTGCACTTACATCTCTAGACACATAGAACTACATTCAATTGCTACAGTGGGGAACCACATTATACAATATATTTACTGGGTGTCTGACAAAACGCGGAACCAACATTGGCCAAAGCAGAAAGAAAATGGTACACTCGGGCAGTTCGAGTCACAAAATGCCAGCCTTTTTCCTTACGCATTCACAATGTAACCACCTGCAAATAATTATCTCATTACCTTTAGTATAGAACTTCAGACAGATTTCAATGCAAAAAGAAACTAAATCATCCAAATTAAAAGTTTGTGCCAAGGTATCTTTTTAAAAGTACAAGAACTCGTACCATTTGGATGTAACGTCTGGCCAGTGAAATAAGATGAGTCTTCAGATGCAAGGAACACATAAGAAGTGGCAATTTCAGCTGGCTCTCCCGCACGGCCCATGGGGACCTGGCTTCCAAATTTCTCTGTTTTTTCAGCTGGAAATGATGATGGGATAAGAGGAGTCCAAACCGGTCCTGGCGCCACAGCTGTAGTTTAAGCAAATTTTACATGGATTAGTACACAAGGGTTAACAAACGGCTGATATATCTTAAAACTTGAGAAGAGCAAAGGCTTTATTACAAGTGTTACTCCAAAAACATTCCTTGACACTTGCAGATTATCATTTATCAGAACAATAGGATGATGACTTTTATGCTGGTACTGATCGACAACGACAAAAGAAAAGCACTGCAAACAGAGTACATAGTATTTAAATGTGGTGATACAAAAGTCGTTCTGCAGATGAGACTTACAATTAACACGAATTCCGCGCTTCACAAGTTGCAGGGCTAACCCCCTAGTGAAAGCTGTAATAGCTCCTTTGGTAGCAGTGTAATCCAAGAGGGTTGCATTACCCTTGAAAGCATTCACCGAAGTGGAATTAATAATAGCACTCCCTTCTTTCATGTGCGGGAGTACGTGTCTGTTTCAAAGATAAAAATTCATAAAACATTTTAGATTCCACAAGATTACACAACACTCGAGTAGTAAGTAAAATACAAATCACAAAGACAAAAGGAACAATCGTTCGATTTTACTCTGCCCTCCAAAGGACACGACTGAAATCGTACGTTAGAGACCATCAACATATTGCTGGCGATGAGACAAATAGAATTTACTTCTAGCCATAGAGATGTCTGCAAGATTACTCTTGTAAAAGACTAGATTGATGGATCACCATACCGGACCAAGTAGAACATAGAAAAAATATTTGATCTGAATGTCCGCTCAATCTGCTCCGGTTCCAAATCTTCAATATTCTGAACAGTGTGCTGCTCTCCAGCATTATTTACCAGGATATCGATACGTCCATATTTCTTCACCACTTCATCGATTACCTACAGTTCCCAAGCTAATAGATTCCATCAAAGTTACATTTTTAACAATGATGAATACTTTGAAAACACGTTATACAGCCTAGAATAGTTGGAATTTCAACACATACGTACTGAGACCCCAGCTTCATTGATAATAAGAGAATTAAATCTTTATACCTTCTTGCAGTTCTCGTCATATCTCAGATCTACTGGAATCTTAAGAGGGTCTTTGCCATTCGGACCCTGGGACTTCTTAAGAATGTCAATGGTCTCATCAGCGTCCTTATCCTCAGGTCCTGGCAGATACGTAAATGCCACAGTAGCTCCTTCCATAGCAAAGTGATGCCCCACAGACCGCCCAATACCAGAGTCTCCTCCAGTAACCAAGGCGACTTTACCCTGCAGTCACCATAACCATCCATTAACTTTACCTGCTGACCAGGGTCAAATCCAAAGCAAATGAACCTACACATATCGCAATTCCTTTTTCCATACCGCAAAACTGATACTCATGATCTTCACAATTAGAAGTAACTATTAATCACGACTTCCCAAACAGGGGACTTAATCAAGCGCCAAGTCGGATAAAATATTCTGTGAGGGAATATCAATACGCCAGTCCTAGCTAATCAATGCATTCTGTCCCATATGGCGGCAAGAAATAACCAAGCATGTACGATTCTTTCCGTGCTGACTACATAAGAGTTCGATAGAAAAACTGAGGTGAAACCTACGTACCTCAAGCTTTCCAGCAGGCTTGTATACCGGCCGCATGTGGTTAGGAAGGGGATCCATCTCAAACTCTTTTCCTGGGTGCGTGTCCTGTACCTGAGGCTCACGCTGCTTCTCCATTGTTGCAAAGGTACGGGTAACGTTCCCCTTACGCTCTATATGCCCCGCTCGTGTTGCCTCACCAACTCCAAACGGCAACTTTGAGCTCCCTGTCAACAATGATAACAACGCTGGTGAACACCTCTGCGGTTGGTTCAATACCAACTTAGATCCACCAAATTGGCGTGCTGCCAGCGACATAGCCTGGGTCCTTGTAGATCCTTTCCCACTACCAACTCTCCAACTCTCGATAGCTCCAATATTCTAAGGCCTGATCTTGACTGGCTGAATTCGCAATTACCTGGAACTGTTGTGGAAAAGATGCAAGAGGAGTACAAATAGGTGATACCACTGGGTCCAGATCATCTGAAGTCAAGACCAGCTTGTGGAGATAGCAATGGACCCTGGATAGCAATGCAACAGGCGGCCATGGTTTAGACAAGCATGCATTCACCACATACAAGACAAGTGGCAATGGCCTTGTAAACTGCCACGTGTTAAAATCATGATATTGCACATGCTTTGTTTTGCTACGCGTGGACAAAAGACCCTGACACTCATCTCTCGGACCACGCAGCTCATAACTATCTGGCCAGATGGTCTTCACCCCCTGTCTCTAAACCCTAATTCTTGATTCATCGTGTTACCTTGAAAAACATTGAGAGAAACTTGATGAAGACAAATTGCATCCCCAGCTGCTGGAAATTAACTCATTTAGAAGATGGGGGGATCACCATGTGTCGCTGTTTTCAGTACGGATGGGCAACAATTCGCGCCATTACGTCAAAAAGAAAAACTAACGACCAAACCTACTCGTCAGGACCGACATTACTGGCACCCCAAAGGCGTCAACAATCTGGTCATCGAAGAAGAATATGATGAAGCAATTCGCATTACTCTTCGAGTGGGGCAGTATGTGAATGCTTCAACCCGAGAAACACTCTCCCCACACATGTGATGAACCTGAAGTCCAGAATCCCAAATTAAGATGTCCTCTATATGGCCATCCCCTGCCCTCTCCAGAGATGAGGGTAACAACACCACCTCCGAGCATCTCCAAAGCCTCAGAACAGAGACGAGTCGCGTCAGCCTCTCATGCATCACTTCCCAAGCCGTTGCAAACAACTTTGGCCCCCCTACGCTTGGCATCCAGGCGGCCGTTTATCAATCAAAAACTTCTGCTGTAGCTTACTGCTTGTCGAAAGAACGACATAAATTAGAAATATGGCTGGAAAGCTTTGCTATTCAAGTAGTTGTGCACATGACCCAAAAACTCCAGCAATTCGCACCATATCCTGAACATGGCAGCTGCTGAAATCGTGCATGAAAAACAAAATTGTCGCACGAAGCCATTGATATTCAACATGGCTTCACTCAGTATCCAACATGACCATGACAACAATATTCTTAACACCATCTCTCAAGCAACTACGGAAAAGGTAGCAAAAACCCACATGGGTGCAGAAATCCGTTTCTTCTTTGGTGTCTTCGTGTTGCTCATTTGGCTGCGGCGCCGCCCACACGCTTTTGTGCCAATGAGTCCCTACGGCCGTAGATTCAGAGTTGTGTGCATTCTGTCGCATTCTGAAGCTTCCATGGCCTTTTAAGAGCTGTAATGCTGGTTTAATTCCACCACATTCTAATCACAATAGTTACCACTTCTCTACTGATGATAATGGATGAAACCAACAATTTGTGTGAAGGGGGCAGTAGATGTTAAGAACCATAGAGTGTAACTTAGTTTTAATCCAGGAGAGAGTGATTTTTTTTCCTTAAGTTTTAAACATATTAAAATTAACAAGTTATTTATAATTAAGTGAAAATCCTTACTTGATTTACATAGAATTTCAAGTTTATTAATGTGGATTTTATTATTAAATAGAATGTAAGTCCTACCAATGCATCTTAATTGGTGGAATTGTTAAAATTAGGATTTAAGTTATTTAGATATAAAATTTTAAAATTAAAGATTCAATTAAAATAGTTAAGTATTTATTAGAATTTAGAAGGATTTATGAGTTACAAGAGTCATATTAAAGAAAAAGTCATAGAAATGGAGATTTAGTAAGTCTTGGAGCCAATTATCTTACTTGGTTTAGTGTTTATTCTTATTTTTATTGGTTTTAGGCAAAAGAAGTCTGAAAAAGAACATCATGTCTTCTTAATTATTTATGTAAAAAAATTTAGATTTTTAGTTGATTTGAATTGATTCTATTAATTTAAAAAATACCCAAAAAATTTTAATTTAAAATTTTAAAAATTAATATTATGATAATATGAAAATTATAGAGATTACTAAAGTTTATTTAAAATTAATTTAGATTTTATTAGAAATTTGTGGAATATATTTTTAAGACATTGATAAAAATAATTCATTATCTTGAGAGGCCATTTATAATTTGAGCAAGATTTGAAGGCCTCACAAGGTTTATATGCTAATTGGATGTTTTTGAATACCATGATGTAGTAAAAAATGACAAAAAGAAGATTTCACTAGTGAAGAATAGGAGAACCAACAATTAGTGTAATAGTTGTCAAAATGGAGGTATACATGTCTCATATGGGTTGTAGCACCTTGGATGTAGGTAGGAGTATAAGATTAAGGCTTTGTGGCCTCTATAGGACATATATACTACTTGTAAGCCTTAGTAAGGCTTGAATCCTTGACCACTGAAGCAAGTTATTCTTAAGATAGAATATTTTAAAATTTTTTAAAAAAATTTCTCTTTATTTTAAAACCTTCATAATTTATTCACAATAAATTAGATTTATATATTTTTATGTCATTAGATAATAAAGAAATTCCTATTAAAAATTTAGTGACTAAAATATGAATAGTTTTTTATGTGTATAATTGTTTGATTATGCTATTTTCACTTTTTTTTGTACTTGTTCATCATTATTTCTTATTAATTGTATCTTTCACTCTATACCACTAATTAAAAGCAACTTTTAATTGAGCCCATCTTCTAATTCGGGTTAAAAAATTAATTTTTTAACATTCGGGTAATTAACATCTTTTAGAAGAATAATTCTTTTAAATTATATATATATATATATATATATATATACATTTTTCATGTTTCAAACTTTGTTTAATATTATCATATTAAAAGAATAGAATTTAAGAAAGATCATTCTTCTAAAAAAATATAATTTCAATAAAGTCATCAACAAAAAATTAATGGGATAATATTTATTCTTACAATATCATTATTGTTCAAACTATTAATGTGACAATTACTACAATTTTAACATAAAAAATAAAATAGATATATTAAGATTCTTTTATCTTTGTATGCTTGATATTTTATGCTATAATATATTACTTTTAATATATTTATATGCAATTAGTGCCATAATATCTAAATTATATTAATAACTTATGACTATTATTAATAATATGTGACTAATATCATTTTATTTTAGTTATGTATAATAACTTATATATATATATATATATATATACATATAAATATTTATATTTATCAAATTAAATTAAAAAAATAAACTAAACTTGTTCTAATTTGATTTTATGATTAACAAACTTTCAAAGAGCATTACTATTTTAGAATGTACTATAATACTAGATATTTCAAATTTAAAAATCTAAATTTATACTTATGATCAGTTTCTTATTATTTACATCAATTTTCTTGAATTATTTTTAATTTTTTATAATTATTCATTATATTATATAATGTTAAATTATCTTATTAAATAATAGAATATTAGGTATTATTTTTATATTTTTATACATTTAAATTAAATTTTTAAAAAATTATTCTCTTCATCTTTAAAAATTACTATAATTATCAAAAAGATGAGTTAATTATATGTATACATATAATGAATGAAAAATAGTTAATATCTTGTTTAAATATATTTTTAAACTTTGTAAGAAAAAATATGATTTAATAATAGAAATAAACGAAATTTTTATATTTAAAGATTTAGTTAAATAATATAATCTTAATGATAATTATATTAATTTTTTTCATTTAAAGCATAATTTAATTTTTTAAATTTTAAAAAAGATTATAAATTATTATTACTATTTTTAATAGTTTTAATATTTTTAAAACAATAGTATCATCATATATATATATATATATATATATATATATATATGATACATTTAGAATATAAATAGTTTATAAATAAAATATTTAGTTCATTCCTATCTTCTTATCATCTTTAAATACATGAAAAGTGTTGTAAATATAGTAAAAATATATCATTGTTGAAAATTTCTTAAAGTATCTTCTACCTTAGATTTTTATTTTTTTATTTAAAATTAGTATTAAAGTATTTTTGGCCAAATTGATTCGTCCAATTATTTTTGCTAATAATACATAAAAATTTACTTTATTGTTTTACTTATTTCTGTCTATTTTATATGTAATATGGTCTATAATTTCTTCTTGTTTATAAAAAAAAACGTTTGTTAGCATACATAATTTTTAATTTTTGAAAATAATTTTTAAATCTATTTTTTATTATGATTATTTATTTTAATTAAACATTTAGCTTTTGTTGTTATAAATGCCTCTTCTTCATACAAAGAACATGATGTTTATTGTTAATAATAATATTTTCATTCTAAGACTAATTTGATGTTACATAAAAAATGATTTGTCTTATTTTTAAAAATTACTTCTTGATAAAAGTATATTAATTTTAATACTTATTTATTTATTTTATATTTTATAATTTTTTATGTTACGTGATTGTTTTTTGTGTAACTGCTATTTATTTAAATTTAAAACATGCATAGCTTTATAGAATATTTATCATATACATCTATATTCTCATAATAATAAAAATAAAAATAAATAGATAAATATGTTTTTTCTAAAAAAATTACTTTATAAAATGTTATAAAAGTCATTTGAAGATATATTAAATTAAAAAATATTCTTAAATAGACTATATGATAATTTATATATTAATTATTTTATTTTTTATATTTATTTAAATTATAAAGCTATCATAAAGGCCACTTTAAAAAAAATTTAATTCTTTGTTAACTTTATAATATTAAGAAAATATATACATAACTTTTAATTATAGGCATTTATAAGTATTACTACATTTATTTTGATATGTAAGACTAAATAGAATTAGATAGAAATAAAAGTAGGTTAAAATTTTGATGTCTTTTTAAAAAGCTTTTTAGATTTCTTTATGCATATTTGTAGGTAATTAATAGGTTGAAAACTTGACCAACAAGTTAGCCACATGTTGCAAACTTTGGCAACTTGTATTACTTATTGGCTACATGGTAGATATGTTAAAAACTTGCCCTATAAGTCAGACATGTATCTTGTAAGTTGAATACATGTGAGGTGGCCATTAAAGCATTTGCATGTAGCATTGGTGTGTTGTAACATATCTATAAGGTGAAAGAATAAAATATAAATTATATTTTTAAAAGACATAGATAAAAGATAGGATGGTAGTAAACACATTCTCTCTTTCTTTGCAACATATCTTAAATATACATCTAAGTTATTTATTTTCATTTTTTGAGTTTTTTTTGACATATTAAGAAGTACATATTTATAATATTGGAGTTTTATCTTTCTTAATTTAAAGTGGATTATTTCTCTTCTTTAAAAATATACATGCTTTATAGAGATTTTGAATTATCTACAACTATTTTGATATTGTTCTTAGAATTATTTTCTTATTATTAATTCTTCTATACTCCTTATTATAAGTAATATAATATATTTCATTTTTCTATTGTATACTTATAGCAAATTTTGCAAAGGATGTTATAGCATAAACATAAGAAAAACTTAAAGTGTTAGTAATTGCAATGCATCAATTTACTTTATCATAACAAACAACATCAAGTTTAGTTGGATATGAAGATATAAAAAAATTTAGAGCTACTTTAACATCTATACATATACAAGTAAATTTTTATGTGATAGAGCATCCACCAAGAAGTGCTTGACTTAAAAAATTTGATGGTACAAGATCAAAGTTTCAAAAATCTATTGACCAAGTAGAATTATTAGTTGAAATTCAGCTTTAAGGCTATTCAACCTCCTAAACAAAAACTAGATTTATTATAATATCATTTTTAAGTTCTACCTTGTCAAAGTTTTTATCTATTTTTGAACAACATACATCAATATTGCACAAATTATATGTATTCTTTATAAATTATATCATAATAATAATAATAATGCAATTTTCTTGCAACAAATAAAATTTAATTTTATCATGTTGTATTATGTGAAAATCAGCTTGGAAACGTATTAGGCATCTTAATTTGGAAGGGTTTGATTTTACTTCAAAGTTGAAGTTACAATCCAAAACAATACTTAAGGTGTTTGAAAACATATTTTTTACAATCTTGAAAAACTTTAATAGACTTCCAGTTATCTTAAGTACATCCTATAAATCTTTAAAAAATCCTAAATATATCTAAACACATTTTAATCAATTACAAACAAACCTTAAAAAATTATTAACCGTAAATAGATTCTAACCAATTTAAAAAAATCCTATAGAAATTCAAAGCAACCTTAAAGAAATCTTAATAAAAACTTCAAGAAATTATAAAATAATCAAAAAGAAATCATAATATAATTATAGTGGAATCATAAAAAAATCTTACACAAATCTTGAACAAATCTCAACAAATTCCTATAAATCCTAAAATAATCTTAAGAATATTCTTATTAAATTCTATCATAACTCTATATCAAATTTTAAATTTTATAAATTATAATATTAATTTTTAAATTTAATTTTTTTTTTAATATTTTAGTTGAATAAAACATAAAAAATCTAGAAAAAATCAAAATTATTAATAGGAAGGAAAAAAATCTATTATAATTATTTACTTGAGTATTGGCCATCTTTTTTTTTACCTAAATTATAATATTTAGCATTAGTATTTATTTTTTGTATATTTAACTTATTTTTAAAATTTTCACAAGTATTTAGAATGAATTAAAGTATTCGCTTATCAAAAATCACATCCATTTAAATTGAGGATTTTTCAAAATCATAAATTTTTTCACTATGCTTCAAAATCTAATTTTTGAGTCCTTAATCTACTCGATTTTATTTTTTAAAAAAAATGATCTTATTATCCAATTAAGTTCAAGTTCACAAAAAGCATTTAACAAAACTACATTTACAAACTTAATCCTTTTTACTTTTTAGTTTAATACAAAAATCATAAATTCTTTGAAAATATAAATCCTCTTTTATTTCACAAAAAAATACAATCATCTTAAACAATCTAAATTTTGTAAATTTTTCATAAAATTATTATCTACTCAAATTACACTTAATCAATGCTCAAAGAAACCTTATGAAGTGTCCTCTCTAACATTTTTCTTGAATCGACAAAAGAAAATCCATACTTGTCAATGTGTAGTTTTGTGCCTTTCGATTTGGTTTTAACTGTTGTTGAAAACTGGTCATTCCTTGATATCAATCTAAGATTTTTCTAAAAAACTCTCTACTAAAATATATTCTTTATTTTTACCTATGGATGCCTATAATATTATTTTTACTAAGCTACTTATATTCATCTTGTTTATAGTCCTATAAAACAGAAACAAAAAAATTAATAAAAAAAACAATAGAAGTAGAATTAAAAAATCTAATACTTTTCTATCTTTTATTTATGTTTTTAAAATAATTTGATATTATCTTTTTAATTAAATTCTTATATATATATATATATATATATATCTTTTTCTTTGTTTTTTCTTTTCTTTTTTCAAATAGTTGCATTACAACATAATAATGCTAAGATAATTGTTTGATATTATTATATGTTTTGTAATTTTGACAACCACCAATTAGTATCAAGTCAAATGATGTTGTACTTATCAACTAATTCTTTTAAAATTTCAATATGACTTGAGCTTATGTTAAACTTACCTAATTGTTAAACATTAAGTCAATTAATTGAATTTGTTGTGAAGAATGATAATTGACTTTTATAGCTTTGAATATGGAAATTATAAGAATATACTTTAATATCTTATTAATTTTTTTCAACACCAAAAAGTTCTTAATATATATATTTTAAAATAGAAGATATGCAAATTGATGCAATACACTCCAAATATCTCAATAAACAAAAAAAATCTTCATGACAATAAGAAAAATTGTATATATATTGTAGAGAATCTAGTAGCTACATTACAATACACTATTAAATCATTTGTTAAGAATCATAGAAATTTATTAGTAAATAAAATTAGATAGGTATATGTAGAAGTTTTATGTGATTGAATTTTATTTTTAAGAGATGTTACTCATAACACTAATATTGTATTATGTAAAGATCAGCTTAAAAATGCACTTGGTATTTGATTATAGAAGGTCTTGATCTTACCTTGAAATTAGATTTATAATCCAAAAATAATCCATGAGGTGTTTAAAACATATTTTTGGAAATCTTAAGCAACTTAAGAAAGCTTCCAATTTTGTTAAGTATTCCTTGTTAATCTTTAAAAAATCCTAAAAAAATAATATTACATTCTAATCAACTCCTAATAATTTTAAATAACCATATTTAAACCTTAAAGAAACTCAAATCAATCCTAAAAAAATCCTTAAAAAATATTTAATAAATCATGAAGAAATTATTAAAAATATAAAAGAAAATCTAACTAAATCTTAGCTAATCTTAAAGAAATTCTAATTAAATTCTAATTATATACTTACTAAATTTGAATAAAATCCTAAGTAGATTCTTAAATATTTTAATAAAACCTTAATTAAATACTTATTAATTATTCATCATATTATAATTAAATATTTTAAAATTATAATTAATTTTTTAATTAATTTTAAGAAGATTCTAAAAACTCTCAATCAAATTCTAACCAAATCTAAAAAAATCCTACATGTCTTAGTGGAATCTTAAACAAACCTTAAAAAATCATAATAAATCTTAATTAAATCTTAAATAAATTTTAAAAATTATTTAATATTTTTAATAATTATTAGAATAATTTTTGATCTTAATATATTTTTTTATAGTCTCTAACATACTAGTTAATAAAAGATACAAAAAATCAAACTTATTAATTAGAAAAAAAAAATCATTCATATTTTTTCAAGTGTTGGTTTTTCTTATTTTTTAACCTTCATATTAACCTTCAAACATCAATAGCAACCATTTGAAATGTACTCTTATTTTCAAAATTTGTATAATTTGTTTTAAAATACATCAATTATAAGTATACAAAAAATTAGTTTCAATCCAATTAGAAAATTACTCAAGATTGCAAAAATCCTTGTTGTCTTTTAAATTTTAATTTTAAAATCTCTAATTTACTTTAATTTTAATTAGTTTTTATTTAGTAATCCAATTAAGCTTAACTTCACAATATACATTCAATACAACTATATTTGCAAATCCACAACATTCTATTTATATATTTTCCACAAAAGCCACAAAATTCAGTGAAAAGTATATTATTTTTTATTCCACAAAAAAAAAATCATCTAAAATAATACTAACTTTGCAAAATTGTGACAAAGTTAATATGCACTAAAATCCTTAAAAATATACTCTTAGAAAAACTTTGTCAAGTCTTTTCTTAAAACTTGTTCTTGAATTAATAAAATAATTTTCTATCTACTATAGGCATGTGGTTTTATATCTTAAGGTTTGCTTTTAATCAAGGTTCACCATTAGTCTTCTTTAGATATTAATCTATGGTTATTTAGGTAATTTTTTCAGAAAACTAATCTTTACTTTTACTTAAAGATGCCTATAATATTTTTTTCTAAATTATTTTATTTTTTCTTATTTATGGTCCTACAAAGTAAGTAATTTTTTTTAATATAAAATCAATAATATAATTATATTATTATTTATATTATAATAATTATTTTTTCTTTTATCTAATAGATGTGGTATAATATGACACTATTTCTATGGATAAAGCAACAAATGATCATAACAACATAATAATATTTGATATTATTATATTTTTTTATTGATCTATAGATTTTTGATCTACTATTTTTAAAAAATTATAATCTTTAAATAAATTAAATCTCTTATAAGTTTATTTTTTTCAATAGTTTATCTAAAAATATCTCCAATAAATTAGTAGATTATAATTCTAAAACAACCAAATTGATGTTTAGACAATTGTTAATAATTGTTATTTAGACAATAGTTTGGTCTATTAAAAAAGTACAATTTTTTTTTTTTTTTTATATAATAAATAAATTTAGAGATTACAAGATTATTTTTCAAGATAAAAAAATATATATTCTATACAACTCAAGTTGATTTTTTTTATATATCATTTCAAATGATAATTTTATGATGAATCTATATAAAATTAATCTAGTTTTTTATCTTTAAATTGATAGACAAACAAAGAAAGTGAATTAAGTATTAGAATAATATTTATAATGTAATATTAAATATAATTAAATTAATTTAAAAACTCTTTTATTATTATTAGAATATTTTTATAATAATATTATATATTCTTTTAATCCATAATTAAAATTTTATATTAAGTATGATTATCATCTATAGTTTTATATTTTTAACATTTCAAAAGTTGATAAATTTATGACAAGAGATTTTGCAATTTTTTTATTAAAGCTATATACAATAATGAATGTACAATTAAAAGAAGCTCGAGGATGATAAAAGATCATCACACATGTTTATGAAAATGAATAATCTCATTTTAAAGTTTGTAATAATATATAATTACTTTTTTATATGAAATTATTAAATAAAAATTTTAATTTATCTTAATATAAACAACATTGAAATTCTAATAAAGATTGTTAAGATAGATAATATTCTTCTTAAAAAAGTTAGTAAGATATTCTGTTTTTAGTATTCTAGTCTTGAAAGAGACTCTTGATACTTAGTGATACTATTGGAGGTGGATATTATACTTGATAGTATGCAAATTATATTGTTTGAAGATAGTAATTTAGGCCTCAATAATAATTACATAATTGGGCGGTCTTCTTACTTTGATATGGAACATTATTAATGGTACAAAGGATCTATCAATCACATTTGTGCAAAACATAAATAGAATTTTTTCCTAATATTACTTGACAAATGTTGGACTTTATCAATTTATGAATCAAATTTACAACTTTTCATAGAATTTTTTGCTTAGTAGGATAGATAATATCATGAAATTTTAATATATTTATTTTAAAAATTATAATTAAATAGGATAAGGTAGAAATAAATAAAATAAGGTAAAATAAATTATATTATATTATATTTTTAATATCTCCTTAAAAATATTTTTACAAGCTTTATAGATAAAAATTTAACTTTATATGTGTTTGTAGATAATTATTAGGTTGCAAACATAGCCAATTTTTTTATGATGTGCAAATATATTAGAAACTTATCTTACAAGTTAGATATGTGTCTTGCAAGCTAGATAAGTATTATGTTGCTTATAAAATGTTATTATATAGTTCCTTACTTAAATAATATATATAGAGATAAGAATAAGATCTTATTCACTTTTATCAAGTATTTCTTGTTTTTATTTTAGTTTTAAGAGTCTTTAGTTTTTATCTTTTTAGCAATAAATATTCCAATTTCCTCTTAAACTCATATCTTTTCTCTTTTCATTTGCTATTTTATTTGAATACATATCTTTTGTTTATTTAAATTCTATGAATTCTTGTAATTTATATCTTTTTTCTAGGTAAGAATAAATAGTAGAAAAATTAAGATTACCTTTAATCTTGTCAATATTCATCTTTTATTTTATTCTTAAATAGGCTATAATCTTTAAATTCTATTTTATTTTGTGAATTGATTTTTAAAACCTTTAAACATTGACAAAGATAATATTTTGGATAATTAAATAATAACCAAGAATGTAATGTTATAATTTAATTGCAACTTTAAAAAGATATTGTTAGAGACACCAAAAAATTCAAAGAGTATCAAAAAAATATTATTAGCCCCACCAAACAACATGTATTCCAAGCTATGAGAAGACAATTCTACCTACTTCCTCCTACCATGGAGAAGTATATAATAATGTCCTTGCTTTCATTGTAAATCCAAGGGAATAATTTAAATTATTTATTAAGTCTACCATATTACATATATTAGCTTAGGAAAAATAAATTTTATTTTTTAATAAATATAAAATTATCAATAATTATTATTAATGTAATATTTAAGAAAAAAGAACCATTGTAGATAAGAAAATAAAGGTATGAATGGTCAAATATAAAAATAATTGATAAATTGTAATAAAATTTGTCTAATATTGGAATAAAATAATTCACAATTAACCATTTTTTTATACAAAAGGTTGGAAAAAGACCTAATATCTATGACTTAGATAACTCAATCTAAAAAATCAAGTACTAATTTTTAATTATGTATTTTTTATAATTATAATATATATCATGTTACAGAATAAATTTTATAAAACCTTTAAAATACTTGCTGCTATGATTATATTTTCTTATGCATTGAGCAATAAATCCATAAAAGAATAAGAATATCTTAAAGACGAGCTACTTAATACGTTGCTTACATAGGATTTAAATTATTAGGTCAAGAAGTGGAAATTAATTCCACAATAATAAGATAAATTCCTTAGACTAAAATACCAAGTCAATTCAACATACTACATTTTTAAGGATACATATCAAAGAAAAAATAAAAGATAAAAGATATGGTAAAATTGGACCCAAATTTTTATTATGTAACTAAAAACTTAGACAAATTTTTAATAAGATCAAGTTTTTTAACAATTTCCTGAAAAAATTAAAAGAAATTTATTAAAAACCTTAATTTACAAGTGCTTTAGCATTTATTACGCAGTTTTAAACTATCCAATTTGTTCAGAAGGTGTGCACAAATTTATCAAATCAAAAATCTTCTAGTATATGGCTTACAAACTTTATAAATAACACATGTCTTAAGTCAGACATATAGTATTAAAATTCTAATTGTTTTATGATTTGGATGCAAGAAATAAAAGGATTTTACTAAAAGATTTAAAAACTTACATATTGGGCAGAAATAATAATTAGGATTACAAATGCATGTATGATAATTATCCACTGAGACTTTTAAAGTTTGAATTCAATGATTAGGTTGGAATAAATTTCAAAAATATAAGATAGAACTTGATTTCAAAGGACATTATATGAGTTTTGCTGGACAAAGTTCAAAAATTTGAAAAAAATATTAATAAAAAATACATAAATTTATTTTATCATATATGAATTTTAATAGTTTTAGGAACACAAAGAGTTTATATATATATATATATATATATACATACATACAAATTCTTTTCTGTAGTTGGCTTCTAACAAGCCATACTCAAAAAATGACTACAATAGATGTTGGATATAAGTATTTTTTGGTCAATAATAATAAGTGCATATAGATGGATTCTTTAAATATTTTTTTTATTGAGATTTATAATTATATAATTTTAATTATTACCCAAGAAGAAGAAATAATTCACGATTATGCATAATCTATCATTTTAATTCCACTGATATCATTTCTTTACATTAAATGATTTTTTACAACTATTATTTCTTGATAAAATAATATTTTTGCATGTCACCCAACTATTCAGAACATAACTAACATTTAGTTAAAAAAATTATTTTTAACTTTAAGGTTTTTTCAAAATATCATCAACAATATTTTGAATTATTCTAAAACATTTTTTTATTTTTTTATTTTTATTTTTTCTTTCTTTCTTATTTTTGTGTTCAGTACTAAAAGGAAGATGAAAAAGTGTTTGCATTTTGCATGATTGTTTTCTTATTTGAGGTTTGAAGTGGAATTATTAAATATAAATATATGACAGTAAAATTTTCAAAAAAAGTTTTCCTTACAACTAAATTAAAAATTATTTCAATTAAAAATTAAAAATTAAAAATCATTTCAAAAATTAATTATTTAAAAATTAAAAATTAAAAATTATATAAATTAAAAAATTTCATGTTTAATTGTCCATCAACTAAATTAAAAAAATGTCTATAGATTTCCTTACATGAAAATGGTTTATTTATGTACTTGTATACTAAATTAACCCTCTTTATTAAAAATACTCAACATAATAGTAATAATAATTTACTATGTAAATGTCATTTCCCGAGATTTCACTCGATGACCATAAATGCACAAAGCAGGCAAAGTGAAGATATATAGAAAACCAGAAAAAGATTTGACTTCACATGTCAACACTGATTGCAAAATAGTTCCATTTGTTGATGATTCCAGAAAGTGCCCTCGAGAAGATTACTCAAAAAGCTGTTCACAAAATTATAAAATCAAAGTTTTGGATAAATAACAAAACCACACCAAAGTAAACAAACAATTTTTATTCCACAATTCACCTTTTTTTTTTTCTTTTTTTTTTTTTTTTCCCTACAAATAGTGTTTTGTCCAATGGGTAATTATCGATATTGTTGTTGGGTAGGGTTCTTCGTCTCGAGAGACAAGGAGTACACTTGGCAAAAAATGTACTAGCCAAGGAAAAGAACCATCAAAATATCCACACCACATACATGTCCAAGCTTCTGAAAGGGGGAAGGGGGGGGGGCGGGCAGGGAAGAGGATGAACTGCACAGAAGTGTCTCCCTGCCCGCTGCCCTAGCGAAGAAGTCCACTTGTATGTCCTATGTGGCAAAGTGGGCCCCTTATGACCGACCCCAGGGTGGCAGTCCCACCAAGTCTCGCTCCTCATCCCCACCACTTGCGGCGCCGAATGGGGAGAACTGCTTGCCTGCGAGTTCCCTTTTCACGAGAACTCTGGGAATTTGCGCTCCCGCTCACCGCGATTCCTCCTCTATCGTCATCCCCAACGTCCAGGTGGGACTTCCGATCAGCATCACTGTGCTGGAACCTGTTTGATTGTTTACAACTCCTGCACAGCAGTAAAACGCAAATCACTGTGGACTTACTTCTGTTCCTTATTGGGCTCTGGGTCATTCTTCGCCATCACAACTTAGTTTAGAATACCAGTCAACCAGCAGCAATCACTGTGTTGCTTGCTGCTTGAACTTCAGCCGCTGACGGGTGCGTTCCCCCTCTTGCTAGCGTGCCGTCCCAGGTTCATAGTGTTGCGTGTTGGTGCATGTTCGGACGAGGTTTTCGTGGGCTGTAGCATTCGAGGTTTGTAGGCTGGTTTCTTCGGGGATCGGCGTGGTTTGGTCTTGGTGAGGGTCGAAAATTGCTTGTGGGGATCAATGGACTGGTGTGGCTTTAGTTTTGTGCTGATGATGCAGGAGTAGGCGGCGAATTCGGTGGTATTCTGATTGCAAGCTTGAAACTTGAGTGAGTTGGTGGTGTTTTTGTGGAGCTTGTGCGCTTCGGTTGAGACGCCCAGGAGTGTTTGACTGAGTGTTTTCGAAGTATTGATGTTGTGTGTCTCGTCTTTGGAGCCAGTTTCGATGATGAAAGACGTTAATGTTGCCTGTGCCTAGCTTTCCCTCGCTTGATCGTGTCTCTGACCTTACACTTTGGTGGTGGCCTCCTAGACTGTGTTCGTGTTTTGACGATTACGTATCTCTTTGGCAATTTTTTTTTTTTTTTTTTTTTTTTTTTTTCTTATGGTTGCATCCGGAGCGGTTGCTCATCACTTCATACCTCTGCTCTGCAGCTCGTCGTTTGTGAGGATCCGCGTTGTGTTAAGCTTCGAGAATCGACAGAAGAGAAACAAGACTGCGTGCTTTTTATGTGGGACGATGCGAGCGGTGGCTCGCGCGGTGCGCGCTCGAGTGCCGCACAAGCTGTTTGACTGGCGGCGATGCCACCCACGAGCAGTGTCTGTAGCAGAACTTTCTCGTGACAGGAAGCCCTACTCACGTGCAGGTCATTGGAAGTGCGCAGAGGTTGCTGCTAGTCATGGCTTGCAGGAAACCTATACTTTTGCAATTAGGGGCCTGTTCACCCATGTCGAAGCTTCAGAATCTGGTGCGTGGCATTTTTAGATGATTTTGACTTGATCCTTAATGCAATTTTTTACAGTTCATAATCATTCCTTTTTAAGCATAGGTGGTGGTGATATGCTTGTGAATTTCAAAGTACAGAGCGTATTTCTGTACATTTTATGTTTTAAATATGGTGTTGACGAAGTACTGAAATTCCATTTGCTTTAATTGGACTTTGGGGGGTGGAGGTTCAGTTGATGAGTATAAACCAGGTCCGCTAGCAGAATACGAACACCGGATTGCTACTGGAGGGTTGAAACCTGGCGATAAATTCCAGGTATTTTTGGAAAGTTTTTACTCCAGCTCATGTCTTGCGAACGAAGCACGTGCACTTACTGATTTTGGATGCTGATTGACATTACAGCATCGTTGAAAGTTCCAGCGATGACGAGCTATGTTCAAATGAAGTATGTTGTTCATTCGATTAGTTAAGGGTTGCATCGCAAGTCATGGGGTAATTGCCAATAAAAGCACCAACTGAGATGAACGATTTGTGTCATGGGAGCAGGAAAGGGCATTGATGGAACTTCAAGAATTGTACGAAAATCTGATGAGAGATGCACCTGATATTGGGCTGGAGAAGAATACGCCTCGCAGTTCTCAACGGAACAGGTTGACTTTCACCTTCAAGGACTTTCTCATGGTCGAGTTAAACTGGAAAGAGAGGTAAGAAAAAGTTTTGATATGATCTCAGAGAAATACAGCAGATGAAGGGACTGACGTCGTGCGAAGGGTTTGGAATTTGCGTGCAGTGGAGGGGGTTGGCTGTTCAAGCATTTTGTGTCCAAGTCTGTAACTAAATCTCCACGAGGGCTTTACTTGTACGGCGGTGTTGGAACGGGAAAGACCATGGTCATGGACATGTTTTATGAACAGTTGTAAGTGTTCGATTTGTTATTGGAGGCTGAACTACAAGCTTTCCGTAGTCAGGTCGCTTAGTTCTGTTTATTCGGTGGCCGCTCAAAGGTGTATTATGGCAATTTAGTATCATCCACTAATTGGATAATCTGGGGGTGTTTTTGACGATAGACCCAAAACATGGAGGAAGAAACGGATTCACTTCCACGATTTCATGTTAAATATTCATAGCCGTTTACAAGTAAGCTGTGGTTTGATCCCTGAACCTGGCCACAGTAGGGACGGCTATCATGAATAGAAAAGTGGTTCCTGTGTGGTCTTCTTAGGGTAGGATTATTGATGATTTGAATTCTAGAGCTGTTTCGATCGGTTTTTTGGTTTGCGTCTTTTCCGGTTTATTTTGTGGTCATGCTGAACGATGGGTTAAATATATTACATGGCACTTGTGTTCGCAGAGGAGCCGAGGTATGACTGATCCACTAGACATGGTAGCCGAGGAAATTGCTGAAGAATCGATCTTAATATGTATTGACGAATTCATGGTTTGTCTCTTCCGGCTTGTCCTGTGTTGAAATATTCAGCGTTTGGAGTGCTCGTAAAATAGGGCTCAGTTTGCTTGATATGCAGTTATTGCATTGACTATTAAGCTTTGGCATGTTGCACTCTGCATAGTAACACTCGTAGTGATATTTGTTCATGTGGTGTTGGTGCATTCTAAGGTATTGATTGTGGGTTAGTCGATCGTGTACAGGTTACAGATGTAGCCGATGCTCTCATTTTGAATCGACTCTTTGAGCATTTATTTAGACATGGAATTGTGAGTTTCTGCAGACTTTAGTTGCTTATGTTAGAAAATCTGCAACTTTGGCACGTTTAATTTGTTGTCGAAAATTTATGGCAGCCGTTTATTACTCGATATTGAAATTTTGAAGTTGAAATAAGGTAAGCAGTGCTGGATATGTTCGCAGAGTAAAGCTGACATGGAGAACTGATGTGGTAGGTAATGGTGGCAACCTCTAACAGGGCACCTGAGAAGCTTTATGAGGGTGGATTGCAACGGGATCTATTTCTACCGTTTATTGCAAAGCTCAAAGTATGTAAGACATATCAAAAACTTAAACGCTGGCGCACATCTTTCAGTTTGGTGAATTGCAGACTGTTCTTTTTTTAGCTTTTCTCTGTACTGTAAGTCAGCAAAGCTCTTGTTGTGGTTTGCAGGAGCGCTGTGTGATCCATCAAATAGGCTCAGTTACTGACTATCGAAGATTGACAGCTGTAAGACAGTGATATCCTCTTAACTATGTCCACACAAACACGATTTTCACCAGGATGCTTTGCAATCAAAACCTACCAAAAACCCTTCTAGAACTTAGGATCCTTTATTGGGGAAAAGACTTCTTCAATTAAAATGAGACCTTTCTGAATGCTTGGTAGCCTGTATACGCGAAGTGTTTCTGTTCCTTTTATGGTCACTATCTGAACCTGATTGAAGAATTGCTGTTACTTGAATAGGCTGAGACTGGGTTTTATTTCATGGGACCTGGAGCTTCTGAAACTTTACGAAAGGTGTTTTTGGCTGAGTTAGATGGAGAGGAAGCCAATCCAACGACGGTAGAAGTTATCATGGGCAGAAAATTACATGTACGATCCCATCGTGTTAGAAATGAGATGTTTTATCCTATTATTATTTAAATGATTTTTTAAATTCAAATTATCCTTTTAATTTTGAGAATCTTGTTCACAATTTGAATTTTATCAACTCGTGAATATGTTTGTAGGTCCCTATGGCAGGTGCAGGCTGTGCCTATTTCCAGTTTCACGAGCTATGTGAGATGCCTTTGGGTGCTGCGGACTTCTTCGGGCTGTTCAGTGAGTGGTTCTTGTTTACATTTTAGTAATGCTTCGTTGGTCATGAGATAGGAGAGTTTGATCTATAGCTTTACATGATTTAACGCCAGAGACATTCTTGGAGGCCCAGTTGAATCATATGGGGGGTTTTCTTTTAGTCAGAAGATTCACTCTTTTTGATAAGACGACCTCTGTGATATGTCAAGATTTACTGCTGTTTATGCTAAGTCTATCTTATGCAGTGTACTCAACACGCTGTCTCCAGTAAAAACATGTGAACTATTGGTTATCGTGCATCTTTACATGTCTAACATTTCCTAGAGCTACCACGTTTAATGGTGGAACTATATTGGAATGACTAAGCTTTTTGTGTGGCATGGTTACAGAAAACTTCCATACGTTGGCATTAGACAACGTCCCTATATTAGGTTCTCACAACCGATCAGCAGGGTATCGGTTTGTTACCCTAGTAGATGTAAGTAACTCTTCGAAATTTCATAGAAATAAATTCTATTTCAGTGATGCATAGCGGGTAGGTTGAAAGAGTGCGTAGAGTGTAGGGCGGGTCAGTGAAGTGAAATTTACCGCTATTGGTCAAATATTAAATTGTGGGTCTGAATTACAAAAGGGTGGGAGAAGAGCTGGGGCAGCATCAAACAATGAAGTTCGACAAGAAGCTGCAGGCCCTACTACTCTACAAGCTTTGCACATTTCTGATTTTTCCTGATATCTCTACAGGTGATGTATGATCACAGGGCACGGTTTATGTGCTCAGCGGAGGGGACACCTAAAGAGCTATTTGAAAAGATAGTGACTCGAGCCGATGCTCCTCAATTCAAGGATGACACTCGCTCCACTCGTCACGAGGACGCAGACTTATTGGTAGATGATGAACTTGGATTTGCAAAGGACCGCACAATGAGCAGGTTTGAGATTCAACCTGCGCGTCATATTTGATTCTGCGTCTTATTCGGCTTTCTTCATATATTTATCCAAGTAGGATCAAAGTCATGAACTCCATTTGTGATGAAGATAAGCCTGTGTTTCTCCTTTGCATGCTAGTATGTGTGTTTCTGATCTTTTGGCACTGGTCTGTTACGATGCTGGAAATCACGTTTACAGATTGACAGAAATGCACAGCAAGGAATATCTGAAGGAACACGCTGAAGCGCATATGAGCAGTGAACATCCTTTGCCGGCAGTACGAGAAGCCTGATACTTAATTGATATGGTAATATTATTTATGTTGGATTCATCGGAACCAACCAATTGTTATGGACACTAGTATCTACCCAAAACATTTAAATTGAAGTATCAAATTTGAACTTCTCTTGAAACAGTCAATTGCGTAATGAACTCATTTTGTGTATATTATATTTTGTCATCTTTTGTGAGTTTCCCCTTGTAACCAGAGAATTTGTAGTGTTACTTATCCCTCAGCTTGTAATTATTTCGTTATTTGTTTATTCTTGCATTTAGATCTAATTGGATCTTCTTCACACACCTTTCCCTCACAAACAAGAATCTCATTGTGTCAATTGAAATTTCGTCCTTTCCTCCTCATATCAACGTTTTCTGTGTTTGCAAGTTGTAAAATTGTGATTTTGAGAAAGTACTTCACTCAAATGTTTAGTGAACTTTAGACGTAATCATGATGGAGTTCTATAAAACGGATACAATCCTCAAAATCACCTGAATTGTTTGTAGTTTCGTATAGGCCGTACACGTATTGATTTTATTTATTTTATGGTCACTTGCAGCAGCACAATCATCATAAATGAACCATACATCATTCATGATTGTTCTCTGTCTTTCTTTTCTTTTCTTTTCCTCTTGTATTTGCCTCCTTTTTTCTCCCTCCCTCTTTTTTTAATTTTTATTATTATTATTATTTTTCTGTCTTTAATTTTGGAAGAGGGAAAGGGGGCTGTTGGTGACTAGTGGAAAATAATTGTAGTGACCACAGTTATTTCGTGCTTTTGCAGAAACCAATACTATTTTGCTTCTTATTATTTACAGTTTCCCCCAATTTTAGAGAACTCGGATCTATAAAATAACTCCTAAAGAGTGATCCAGATACTTTTTCGACACCCTTCCTGAGGAATGACCACGACACAAACAGCGTAGTATTCCTGCGGATTATCAACTTTTGAAGCAGCCGCATAACATTTGAATCACTAAGAAGACTTCTCGCAGAAGCCATGCACTTCCATTGAACTCAGAAACTGCAGTATTCCTGGAAGAGGATGCACTAAATGAGGCCAGTACACCATGTGCACTCTTTTAGCAGCCTGGCAACCAAAGAAGGATGTTGTGATTCTGCCACAAGAATGGCCGTGATATGCTTCAAACCGTCACGCTTTAAACAACAACGCTGTGAGGTTACGTGCGTGGCTCCGCCCTTAGCTTGAGAGGGCAGGTGAGGAATCTGTGGGATCAGCAACTTCCAGGGTTCTGTCCTTGGTTGAAGTTGCTACTGCTGCTGTGCGTGTGGGTGTGGTCAGCTTGTTGACTGAAGTTTGTATACCAGTTGGGCTTTTCTTCCCTCGTTGATTGTTGTGCAAGAGTCGAACTCCTTCCAGAACCGTTACAGTGCTTTCATCAACAACAAACAAACAGAATCACACACACAACAGTTGATTGCGTCGTCTGTCTAGCCCCAGCTTTCGTTCCACACCTGGCAACTACTTCGACGTTCCGCTGAAAGATTGGGCAAGTCGAGAGAGAGAGGTCACCACTGGATTTTCCATTTCTGTGGGCTTAAATTCCAGCTTTGTTATGGTTACCATCTTCTGATAGATCGTGGCTGGTTTCTGAGGTGGTTGAAATCTTTCTGCTTGGGGAGCAAGAACAAGTGCAGTAGAGAGGAGGAAGGCAACACAATTCCATTTTAAAAGCTTTTCCAGAATATGTGAGAGAAAAGAGGAAAGGAGTAACCATCTGTGCAGGATGCTCTTTGTTGGGTCACATGGCTAGATCAAGCAAGGTCTATTCTTGGAGTTGGGAGAAAAAAGATGATGGTCTCAATAATGTACATGAGTTTAACATGGTGGGTAAGCCATAACTGTTCACCTTGGAGGAACAAAGACAGCCCAAATTGAAAAGCATCCAAGCTGTAAGACTGAACTCTGACAGAACCAGTTGTCAACTGGACAAAGACCTCACACCATTGCGGGGCTCTCCCCTCCCCCGCATGCCATTTCAATTCCACCCCTGCTGTCTATTTTCTTCTTGAGATCTACCAAAACCAATGCCACTTACATTAGTTGCATGTTAGTTTGTAAGGTTGAGGTATGTGTCTAACCTTCAATTCATCATTCAAGCTGAAGCAAATAAGAGCCTGTTCAAAATGTCCAACATAAAGTGGATATTTGTATGGATGTATAACACAACTTCTACATGATTTTATTCTTTAATGTATGAGCATGGAATAGTTCAAGTTCTATGTTTCTTGAATATGTGAATACCATCTCAAATACAGAAAAATGTAATATAATTTAGTGATGGTTTTATTTATTTATTTATTTAAATTAAATAATTTTGCATCTATACTCTATGTAATAAAGTATTTTCGTAGCACATTAAGTTGTGTCTTTGAAAACTATTGTAGAATAAATATTTTAGTAACCATTCATTTAAACTTGTATCTAAATCACTTTTATGTCATGATAACATTGGCAATAAAAGCTTGCCACTAAAATGTTTCAAAAATATTATTAGTGTTTTTTAATATTCAAAGTCTATTTATATGATGAATTGAAGAGATTGCAAAAAATATAGAATAAATGACAATGTTGAGATACTTATGTATATATCTCTTGTATAAAACAACTCATAATATAAACCATAGGAGACAAAAAAAAATCTCTAATTGACTACATATCTCATTGTTTTCATCAAAAGTAAAGCAATAACTCAACTTTTAATCAATTAGATATCAAAATCTGCATGCTATTACTGCAAATTGATGAGAGTAGCACTACAAGATCACTAGGTGTGGAGCTCAAAAACACCACAACATGGAACAACATAAAACAAAGTGAAATGGCATGCAACATGAAGTTTCATGTCATATGAAGCTTCAAACAATAGATTAATTTACAACATGTAGTTTACAATGTTTTTTCATGCCAACAACATGGGTTCCCACTACTATATATAAATATAAATAAATGATATTATACAATCAAAATTATTTTTTATTGATAAAATTTCCATCATTCATTATAAATCATTAAAAAACCACCGTCTTATATTTACTTTATTTAATTTAAAAATTATATATATATTTTAAATATCTTCTCCATTCTAATATCCCAGGTTGCTGTATGACAGCAGCAATACTATACCATGCACCACGTGAGTTTCGATGAATGAAGATTTATGATAATGGATGAATTTTGGGGAGTTGGATGACATCCAACCAAAACCCGAACAGGAAGCTCGACAAGAGTCAACTCCTGTTGAGGAAGCCACAAATAGGCTGGCCTCCTCTCAAGGACGAAAAAGCCGCCAGCCAGCACTGAGAAGATGATGCGGTGATGAAGCTTGACGACACAGGGCGACGGCGTGACGACGATGCTGTTTTCCGTCATTCCGCTTGTCTTTGCAGTTGGGAAAGAGCACAGGTGCTCGTCACCACCAACGGTGACGCGAGGTGGCACACTGTGAGTGAATGAGTGCTTCTTTGCTTGGGATGTTCGCTCGTCCTTTGCGCTTCAAACTTGCCGCCACCTTTTCTTCATGAAGCAGTTCATTAATACTGAGAATCTTGATCGCATCGGGCTTCGTCTTCTTTCATTCCAGGACTTAGTGGACTCGTCTTACGCTCCGGCGGCGTTTCTGGTTATTCATACGCTTGTGAAGTGCGGGGCATGTGGTAATTTCTTGCTTGATCTTTGGCCGGAGATTTCTTGGTTCCTGAGGAGCATTCCATGTTAAGTGCAGGAGTTTTATGAATGTTGCAAGATTGCGACCAGGTTGCTGTTGAGTTGCTGTTGACAGTGAGAATTGGTCCCCAGAAACTTAGAAGTGTTTTGATTTAAACGAGGAGCCGGGAAATTAATTGAATAATTCATATTGTTTCGATTGATTGCAGCCGGGGGTCTGAAGTGCGTTGTTAGATTTGATATTAATTATGTAAGGGCACTACAATCTAGACACGAACTGATTCTGTAAGGAGACATCGTAGAATTTGTGGATTACAGAACTGGTGAAAGATGGCAGAATCCACGGCGCCAGAGGGAGATTTCTGGTTTGAAAGAAGACATGGAGGATTCAGAAATTGGTCTGATGCAGATAGCGGTCAAGGTGCGTTTAGAAGCACAAGCTGTCGGGAATCAGACGATCAGCAGGAACTTGAATGGGCTGCGCTTGAGAAGCTGCCTACAAACCACCGCCTCCACACGGTGATTCTTGATTCTGAAGGAGGTTCTCTGGCGAGTCGTGGAGCTATCAATGCAAGACGTTTGGGCGAAGGACAGAGGTCAATTCTTGTGGAAAAAGCTTTGGCTACCAGCGAGCAGGACAATGAGCGATTTCTTTCCAAGGTCAAGGAACGTCTGCTTCGGTTAGGACCCTAGCACTCTTCTCCTTGAGTCCTTGATGTTACTTGCTGTGAAAAAGTAATTTTCAAAAGTTGTTATTGCTGCAAATGCTCGAGGATGTGTCTTACCAAGTTGAGTCGCATGTTTTAATTCCAGTTTCTTGCTGCTGGCGGTTCATCGACTCCATGTTTAAAGCTGAAACGATTGTAGTGTTCAAGAATACATTTGGAGTGTTTACAGCTGCCATTGCGATTCGTTTATTGGCAGTTACATTCGGATGTGAAGCTCCTTCACCTTCTTTATTTCAGTCCACTAATAGTCAGATATCCGTTTCTGCAGAGTGGGCTTACAATTACCTTCCGTTGAAGTACGGTTTGAGGATTTGTGCGTCAATGCAGATGTCCACGTCGGTAATCGGGCGCTGCCAAGTTTAACTAATTTTACTCGAAATATTGTTGAGGTATGTGTCTAGTCCGTCAGTGTATCTATAAATTTGATAAAATTGCCATTGATTTGAAGATTTTTCCACTGAACTGTTCAAACATTTCTAGCTATCTGATTTTAATAGGACGACTGCTTATTGCAGGGTTTTCTGTCACACTTTGGGATTTCCCCTAAGATTAAGCGGGACTTTCCAATTTTACATGCTCTTTCAGGTGTCATTAGACCTTGCAGGTAAGCTTTTCTGCAATTATTTAAGCTACTGGTGGTTACCATCTCAATAACATAACGTAGTTTCCCTTTCACAAGTTGTGGCAAGGCACATTCTTATCCCTTTACTCACAATTTCTCGTTACTTTAATTTCGCTTCAGGGCACAACAACACATGAATTAGGAAGTGAAGCCTGTGAATTGATTCTTGCTCAAATAACTTGTTTATTGGACTTCCATTATGATTACATGAAATTGCTGTGTTCATAACTTGGTTCGTTCCAGTAACCGCAGATAATCGTTTTGCTGTTTGTAGGATGACCTTGCTTCTAGGTCCTCCTGGTGCAGGCAAGTCAACTCTCCTACTAGCCCTGGCTGGAAAGCTTGATAAGTCCTTAAGGGTAAGTCGTCGGATGACCGATTTGTTCTTTAATTTCTTTCTTGGACTTCTCAGGCTATATAAATTAGTGATGAAGTAATCAAAATCTAATTAATCAGCTTTTTTTAAAGTGTTACGTGTTTGACAGACCGTTTCCGAGTTTATTCAAAAAAATTCACAGTTTTTTGTTCCTATCCCCAAGCATGCCCCAGCATCTACCTCTGCCATTGATGTGAAGCCATGTTGTTTCTCGACACAATCATTGTGTAGTTTACTAATTTGACTTGATCCATGACAGACTTCGGGGAGGATTACCTACAACGGACATACGTTTGACGAATTCATTCCTCAAAGAACGTCTTCATACATAAGTCAAACTGACAATCACATTGGAGAGCTTACCGTCCGAGAGACATTGGATTTTGCAGTTCGATGTCAGGGTGTTGGCTACAAACAGGGTCTGTTTTCTCTACCCATATTACCCATATTTACTCGAGATGAACCTCTCCGTCCTGAATCCTTACTTCGGATTATCCGTAAGGTCGTTTCTATGATTAGGATAATTTGAAAGACGATGTCATTGGGCTCTCTTCGAAGACATTAATTCTTGACGTGTAATAAACCATACTCTGTGGCATCGAAGGTTATTTCATGTCTTCGTTGCTTTTCATTCGTCGGCTTCAAGTGTTCAAGAAGATTTACTAATGAATTATTTGCGTCGAAATGGAAGCCTGAAATATTATATGGGCATTTCTTGTAGACATGCTGATGGAGCTGGCTCGTCGAGAGAAGGAATACCACATTCGCCCTGATCCTGATATTGATGCATACATGAAGGTGAATGTGAATTTATGAGCTTATGGTTCACTAGTGTTCACAATTACTACTTTAGAATTGAAAACTGAATCGTTTATGCATAATGTGCTCATTTATTAGGCTACAGCTGTGGAAGGAAAAAGACATAGTCCAGCAACAGATTACATCATGAAGATTTTGGGCCTTGAAATATGTGCCGACACTGTTGTAGGCAATGAAATGCTTCGTGGTATTTCTGGTGGTCAGAAGAAACGTGTGACAACAGGTAACCTTCGGCATGGCTTATTTTAGGAATGTTCAGCAAAGTTCCTAGTTCCTAGTCATGGATGAACTTGCTGTCATTTGTTATGACTGAACTGAAATATTGAATCCACTTGCACTTTACTAACAATGCACTAGAAGCCGAAAACTTGTCGGCATGGCTGAGTGCCAAACATTTCCTTCCCACCCCCTTCCAGTTTTCTAAATATCTATTTCTCTTATTCCACCTAAACCACTTAAATCAACAAAGAGTTTGCATATAATTTAGCGCCCTAGCAATATTGTGTGTGAATGACGAGCAATCGTTGGACATGAATACTAATCGACTAAGTCTCGCTTTTGTTTGGAAATGTTTCTTTATGCAGGGGAGATGGTTGTTGGGCCAAAGAAGACATTGTTCATGGATGAAATCTCCACTGGTTTAGACAGCTCAACTACATACCAGATTGTTAAGTGCACTCGAAACTTCGTGCATCTGATGGACGGAACTGTTTTCATGGCCCTTCTTCAGCCAGCACCAGAGACTTTTGAGCTGTTTGATGACATCTGTGTACTCGCTGAAGGTCACATCGTCTATCTTGGACCGAGAGAAGATGTACTGGGCTTTTTTGAAGCAGTTGGCTTCAAAATACCCCCACGAAAAGGAGTCGCAGATTTCCTTCAAGAGGTAAAAGTAGCCGTTTGAGGATTTCGATGGGGCATGAATCGATCCAGTATCAGCTTATTCAATTAATTTCGGTTGCACTGTCTTCAGCACAATTGTTTTGCACTCGTTAATTGTAAGGTTTGCGCGAGGAAAAATTTCAAAATTGGTGTCACGATTGTGCCACTAATGGTTTTTGCACCCAAACAATGCTCCGAACTGCAGGTCACGTCGAAAATGGATCAAGAACAGTATTGGTATGACCATGGAAAACCGTATCGATATATTCCCGTAGCTGAGTTAGCAAATGCGTTTAGAGAATATCGCGTCGGAAGAGAGTTGGATCTGAAGCTTTCTACGCCCTTTGACAAATCTAAAAGCCATCCGGCATCCCTTGTTGCGACTAAGTTTGCATTGTCTAAGTGGAATATCTTCAAAGCGTGCATGGAGAGGGAGTATTTGCTTATCAAGCGCAACAGATTCTTATATATATTTCGGACTTGTCAGGTGAACATTTTCGATTCAGACGTCAGAAGATTTGCATGAATGAACGTGCTCTTTTGCAAGTGTTGTAAGGTCATAATATTTGCCCCGGATTTTGGGTCTTTGGTTGATATGCTCGGGAAAATGACAAAATGTGCTTTACTGGAGATATTCATATGATGTTGTAGGTGGCCTTTGTTGCAATCCTTGCGTCAACTCTTTTTATTCGGACAAAGTTGCATCCAACTAATGAGATATATGGGACGTTGTACTTGAGCACACTCTTCTTTTCACTCGTGCACATGATGTTCAACGGGTTTTCAGAAATGTCCATAACGGTGGCAAGACTACCTGTTCTTTACAAACAACGGGACAATTTCTTCTACCCGGGTTGGGCTTTTTCAGTTCCAAGCTGGATATTACGTATTCCATATTCAGTGGTTGAAGCTGTGATATGGTCATGCCTTCTCTACTATACGGTGGGGCTCACCCCAGAGGCTGGCAGGTAATAACTCTACGGTTTCATGATCCAACTGTTTTGCTGTTTATAGTTTCGCATTCTTATTGAGATTGGCAGGTCTTTCTTCTCATGCAAAGTTCTCAGAAGAACCGGGATATCTTGAACGAATGTATAGTACATATTTTTCGTATTTGATTCTGAACATCCGTGCTTGTTTTCATCGCTTGAAATGCGGGACCTAAATGATTCGACGTGTTTCAAGTTTTTCATTTCTACTTATCATCTTTTCAGTACTAATGAAGGATTGTTTTAGCAGGTTTTTCCGTTACATGATACTTTTATTTCTTATGCATCAAATGGCAATCGGTCTATTCCGACTCTTAGGTGCACTTGGGCGAACCATGGTTGTTGCCAACACATTTGGTTCATTTGCCCTGTGTGTCGTATTTGTGCTGGGCGGCTTTGTTCTCTCAAAGGGTAATTCATTCATTCCTGGAGAATGTAGTTATATTACTTAAGTCGCCTTGGTTTGAGCATATTCGTGAAAGTTCTGTGAAAGTTCAAACAATTCTTGTTGTTTAGTTCAAGCTATCTTTACACCAATTTTCAAGACCTTACAGGTGAAAAACCGATGCTTCACAATTAATCTACATGTCTAAGTCTGTATTACAAATTCAAAGAAATGTTTGGCCTGTAAATGTTTATTTTGTTTTGAATTCAACTTAAATGACGATATTGTTTCATATACATTGTGCAGATAACATACATCCTTGGTGGATATGGGGGTATTGGATTTCTCCGCTCTCCTATGCACAAAATGCTATTGCCGTAAATGAATTTCTCGCTCCTCGATGGCAGAAGGTCAGTGGTAATCTATTCCAATAAATACATGTGTGTGAGCGCATGTGTGTGCATGATAAGACTCTATTTGTCGACCTTGGATCCTTGAAGAATCTCCACACTACCTTGACGAGTTCCAGTATAGATGTTTTCATTTCCTGGTCAAGGCACCTTGTTGGGTCATGTATTTTTAGTTATTCCCCAAGGAAATACAGTCATTATGCTGCACTGGTTCACCATTGCACTCAGTAGCTCACATTCTTAGATTTATTGTTGGGGTTGCAGATCAGTGAAATCACGGGACGACCATTGTATTTGAGTTTACTGCAGAGTAGAGGAATATTCACGCGTTGGTATTGGTATTGGATCGGTTTCGCTGCTCTTATTGTTTACATCGTGGTTTTCAATGTATTGGCGATTCTTGCTCTCCAACATTTGAATCGTAAGTCATCCAATTCAGTTTTTGTACGATGTCTAATCAGATGCGGTGTCGTTCCTGTCATTATTGAACATTTTTTAAAATACAGAAGGACGTTGTTCCAACCCGAAAGGTAGTTTAGTGATTTACTAAGTTGCTTAATTAACCCTTTTCTTTAAGCAGCTCTCGACAAACCTCAAGCCACAGTTGCAGAAGATACTATAAAAGAAAAGGTTGAGGGCCGTACACTTGCCACTAAAAGAAAGAGTGCAAGCATACGTGATGGTTACTGTGTTCGTAATGCTCGCCTAGCAGGTCAGTAGCTCATTTCGAGAATCATTCAGAACTGTGCACGTAGAGCAAGGTCAGAGGACCAGTTTAAACAGTAAATGATCTATGAGAAATAATTTAAGCATTTTATGAATTCAACCCTGAACATTCTCCGAGTTGTCGATGAGATTCAAAATGGAATTTCCTTTTCAAGATGGTATAAAAGAAAACTAAAGAAAATGAAATCAAACTCGTTTAGCGTGTATATAAGCAGCACAGAGCTAATTATAAAGTATTTTGCAAATTTCAGAAGAGGTGCAGATGGAAGACCTCTACAGTGTGGAACATAATGGTGCGCCTTCTCAGACTGCTGTCGTTGTTGCAAACCATAAGAAAGAAAGCCAGGGACAAAAGGGGATGGTCTTGCCTTTTAAACCCTTGGCATTGACTTTTCATAACGTCAATTACTATGTCGATATGCCCTCTGTAAGTTCTCAAAATGATCAATAGCCATTTCCAGTTGACGATATGTTGACGACACGTCAGTGGATCCATTTCGCTGGGTCTGCATGCTGAGTTGGATGCATAAAATTTCATCAAGATTTTTATGGAAGCATCATGGGTAGATACTGCTGCATTGAGGTGAGCTTACACCTTAAGGATGGATGCGGTTTGATTGCAGAATATGAAAGACGAAGGAGTCATTGCTGACAAGCTCCAGCTCGTGCGGAATGTTAGCGGGGCGTTTAGGCCGGGTGTGTTGACTGCGCTGATGGGTGTCTCTGGAGCAGGAAAGACAACCCTTATGGATGTACTTGCTGGAAGAAAAACAGGAGGATACATTGAAGGAGATATAAGGATATCTGGATATCCCAAGGTTCAAAAGACATTTGCTCGTATCGCAGGCTATGTGGAACAAACGGACATACATTCTCCACAATTGACTGTTCACGAATCTTTAACATACTCATCTTGGTTGCGGCTACCCAAAGATGTGGATGCTATAACTCGAGAGGTGAAGATTTTCATCGGGGTTGCATTCAATTCACGTTGAGACGCAAATATAGCTTCTGTTCAACACTTGAACTTGGAAGAAATGCAATCTCATAATATGCAAGTAGACAGTATCTGATGTCACCGATGGTTTTCCTTGCCTTTCCTTTTTAGAACGGGTTTAATGAGGTGGAGAATTGCTAGACCTTCCCAACTTCCCTCAAGGACTAATCGAACCAATGTCATATCACAACCTCCCTATGTTTATAAGAATGCCGTGACTTTTTTTCAATTGAAATCAGTCCATACTAACAGTGTTGTACTTGTGTTGTCTGTCAAGACCTTTGTGGAAGAGGTGATGGAATTGGTCGAATTGAATATCCTAAGGGAATCTCTGGTAGGACTTCCTGGCACAACTGGACTTTCAACAGAACAAAGGAAGCGTCTGACTATTGCAATTGAATTAGTTGCAAACCCTTCCATCATTTTTATGGACGAGCCCACATCAGGATTGGATGCTCGCGCAGCTGCTATTGTCATGCGCGCTATTCGGAATACAGTAGATACCGGAAGAACTGTCGTTTGTACCATTCATCAGCCCAGTATTGACATCTTTGAGGCATTTGATGAGGTAATTTGATGTTCCGTAGGTGGTGCATCTCTTCTTCAAGATGACAAATTTGTTCAGGTTGCTAAGTGTTCGTATTTGAGCACACAAGATAAGTGTCGAACTTGGCTTTTATTTACTTTGTAGATGGTTGTCACCAGAATTGAATATGCCCTGTAGTGATAAGGTGAAAACATTATCGAACAATCTTGTGCACTGGATGCAGCTTCTCCTTTTGAAACGTGGTGGACAAACGGTTTATGCCGGACCTCTTGGTGTTGAATCAAAGATTTTGGTTGAGTATTTTCAGGTACTTCGGTTGAAATTTTCTCAAAAACACCGAAGAATCTGCGTTTTTTAATTAAAAAAGTCTAAAATAATATGCTCCTAAACCTTCAAAACAATTCTTTTTCAAAATTTGTGTGATCGGAGCCTTTCCAAGCTTCTATTTTGCACATCAATATCACTATTCAGGAGTGACTAATAATGTTCTCGTTATTCGGTGTTGTGGAGCAGGCAATTGAAGGTACTCCTCCAATTCAAGAAGGATATAATCCAGCAACATGGATGCTAGAGGTCACAACTACAGGAGCAGAGTTGCGAATCGGAAAAAAATTTGAAGATATTTATAGAGAATCAAACTTATTCCTGTAAGGAATGCATGCTTCTGTTGCTCAACCATTCATACTTATCTCAAGCTTATTGTATGATTGAAGTTGTGCATTTAAAAAAGCAGTAATTTTTAGCTTGAGCATGTTTCCTGCAGGATTAACGATGAAACGATTAAGATGTTGAGTGTTCCTAAACCCGGTTCACATGACCTCAAGTTTCCCACCACGTTCTCACTATCATCCTGGACACAATTTAGAGCATGTCTGTGGAAACAAAAACTGTCATACTGGCGTAGTCCTTACTACAATGCCGTACGGTTTTTCGTCACAGCTATCTGTGCACTGATCTTTGGGTCTGTCTTTTGGAAACTTGGTTCCAAAAGGTAACTTCCATCTTTCATGATGCAATTGACGACTTCTGCTTGTTTTTGAAATGAAGTACCTCAAATCCTTCTCAATATCATACGTGACTTTAGTTCAAAATTTGGTTAATAAAACAGCTCATTTCTCTCTTGTTGATATATACCGGATGGTTCAGGCGTACCCAACAGGATATCTTTAACCTAATGGGGGCCATGTATGCTGCTGTACTGTTCTTGGGAGTAAACAACGCATCTGGAGTACAACCAGTAGTATCAGTGGAGAGATCCGTGTTTTACAGGGAACGAGCAGCTGGCATGTATGCAGCATTGCCTTACGCCTTTGCTCAGGTATTATCTTCTTATGAAAAATTAGTCTACCTGTACTGGCCAGTACTTTGTTTACTTTGGGGCTCCGTAATTACAAATTAGCTTTACCTCAAAGAACTCCTGTAATTTTCGAGACCTCATTTGGTTTTAGTTGAAACGAGAATATCATGTACTCAGCGTAAGAAACACGAAAACCTTGTGGTGGAGATATAAATTGTACTATTGAAGCTCATAGATTTGAATTGAGTTTATATAGTGGGATGCTGGAAACGATCATATTTGATACTAACATTGTTAATCAATCTATGTCCATTTTTGTGCAGGGATTAATCGAGATTCCTTATATTTTAGTTCAAACTTTGATTTATGGACTTATCACGTACTCAATGATTCAGTTTGAATGGACTGCGGGTGAGAACAATTATTTTACAGAGAAGAAGTCTTTGCAGGCTACTTGGCATGCATTTGTATCTTTCAATTATCTCAAGGTCCTCATGAAATTTAACATTTGGCAGGCTTTTGTGGAATGATATTCATATTAAATTAGATTATTATTACCTTCTGTGTTTTCTACCACGTTTTTGACACTGACATTCATGCTGTAATTTTCGTATGCAGCTAAATTTTTCTGGTACATTATGTTCATGTTCTTGACGTTCTCGTATTTCACATTTTACGGGATGATGGCAGTTGGATTGACATCCTCACAGCAGTTGGCAGCAGTTGTTTCATCTGCATTTTACTCTATTTGGAATCTCTTCTCGGGATTTCTCATTCCTCGTCCAGTAAGTCTCAAAATTAGGAATATTTTCATCTCTGAAATCTCAGGTGGTCCCTTATGGTGTACCCGGTGCATTTATTTTCTGGGACCGACCTAGAATTCAAGGGAACATGTGTGCATCTTCTTTCTACTGAGCCCCTCTGTTGCCATTGAATGGATTGTTTAATGCAAATGGTAACAATGATTTCACAATATAAAGAGATGCTTTTTTTATTGTAATCTAGCTGTAAATTTTATTGCATTGATATTGCCTCTATCTTTTACAAAATTTTGACTAACCCAAGGATATGTGGTTGTTGATGCAGAGCATGCCGGTGTGGTGGTCCTGGTACTATTACCTCAGCCCTGTTGCATGGACTCTTTATGGTTTGATTGTGTCACAACTTGGTGACATTACTACAATCATAGAAGCTCCAGGGTTTGATAATGTTACAGTAAAAGATTACCTGGAAAGTTATTTAGGGTACAGGCATTCCATGGTTGGATTTTGTGCAGCTGTTTTGATTGGTTTCAATGCTGCCTTTTGGCTTGTATTTGCCTTCTCCATTAAGTGGTTCAATTTCCAACGGCGATAGATGCTCCTTATAGACATTTAGGGTGCTGCATATGTTGAACAAGTTGGGTAGTTTTTTCATTCAATTACAAAGCAGTTTTCAGCAACAGTGAATTAGCATATCAGTTCAGTTAATGACAAAGTAGATACAGGAGTGGCTTGGTTTAAATCTTTGCCTGTAGGGACAAATCAAACCAGAAACAGCAGGACAAAGTAGAGAACGCAATGAAGCTCTGGAGGCACCATCTTGGTGTAGCTGAGAACTTCGAGGGCGGATCATAGATCAATTGTGCTTGAGTTCACATTAGGTTCAATTTGCCATTGGATGTGCACACAGTGCACAATCTATCACAAGAATCCACTTTCTTGGATGTTTGCAATCCATTGGCAACTGGGACATAAGGTTTGTTAAGATTTGAATTTAAGGTTAAGGTTTTGTGGACAGCTTTGTTCTTGCACAATGGTAGGAATACACACTTATGTGGACTCAATGTGGGCCAATATTTCACATGCTCCAAAAGAGCCAATCAAGTCACATATAATACAATCAATGCAAAAATTAAAGATTTTGTGTTACTATGGAGACACAAATTGGTTGGCAAATATTTTTATTTGTCACAAACAAAGCAATAGAGTGATAACATCTCAAACTTTGAAGAAGAATGATTCATAAGCTTCTATTCTTATATAGAACAATAAAAGGAGCATGGAATGATTCCCCATATCATTGAGAGGGCCAAACAAGAAGATTTGCTCTAGAATACTAATTACATCACATGTTGAACAAGTATATGAAAGAGCTCATGAGACACTCTCAATATATGACTACATACTTTTTAATAGCAAACAAGCTAATAGGACATGAGAGCTCAAAGCTGGCTATAGAAAAATCCTGGATTGATGCTACTAGAACAAAAAGACATCATGAAGAAAAAGAGATGAAAAACATCCAAGAAGTTTTATACCAAATCAACAAAACCATTTGGATATGAACTACAATACACTATAATGTAATATGTGGTGATGAATGGCAAAGATGCATCTTTCTTTCTTCTTTTATATCCACTAGATGATTTTAGCAATTTGTATCCACTCTCCAAACAAATCACTTGTATTCTATTCTCAATGGCAAACTTCATACTTCTACCAACTCATTTTAGTACAAATTGTTTGATATCAATAACTAATATCTCAAGACTCATTTAGAGACCAAATATAGACCTAAATGACATTTTATCTTAGCTTTATTCTTTGTATATAATCAATGTACATAACATATCTACAATATATCTTTTGAAATTTCTTATTAATATTAACAGATGTTTAATCTCTCGTTTTGGTGCGTTGATACCAAAGACACTCATTGGGGTGGCAAAAGATATATTTGAAAATTTATATGCCTAATTCAATCCTTGTCTCTATAATATAAACATTCTCAAAACAAACAAAGGCTTCCTAGTGCCTTAACTAAGATACTTCACAAACTATCAATTTCTTGCTAAAAAGATATCTTCGTCTTGTCAAAGACGCAATGTGGCTTACTCTTATAAGCATGTAAAATATCAAAAGGAGTCTTCGCTACAAGTCTAAGGATTATGCAACTTCTTCCCTCTTCTTCCTTTTTCCTCCTCCCTCCCTCCTTCCATTTCCTCCTTTCTTTCACCTTTATAATGTGTATAATAAATATTATTCATAAAAATTTTAAAAAATGTTAACCTTATTAGAAACTACTATCAGCTATTGCTCTTTAATACCAACCTCCTTTGTTTTCAAAAATATCAATAAAAAAATTAGATTATTAGACTTAATGGATTTGGTATGGCCATAAGCTAGCTTTGATAAAAATAAGCAATTGTGGATTATAATCATGGTAGCAATGATATAGATGCCAACAAGAGAGAAGTATGCATATAGGTGGCACCTTATATCCAATACTTGGTTTTGAATTTGGAGCACTCACAATACAATTGTATAATATAGGTAAGGTCGGAGTTAGTCCTTACAGGCAACATACAGTGATTCAAAAAACTATTTCAATATTAACATATTTTAGAAAGAATAGTGTATTATAGATGAATTACAGTGAGTAATAATATGTCGTTTGTATAGTAAATAAAGTACTCTTTTATAGCCACCAAATTAGCCTAGGTTGAATTGAATCCATTAAGTAATTACGGAGCTATAACCAATTTAATTTGGAGTAGTATTGAAACAATTTTTTGAGTGTGGTATCAAACATTACAACATTCTATCATTATAAAATTTACTATAATAATATTATTACTAATCTAATGACATCATTAATGCTTACTAGTAGCTATAAAAGTACCATTATTAATCACAATTCCTAGCACAAACATATTCCAAATTATCACATTTTAGGACCTTATAGAATCTTTTGTAAATTTTTAAAATCTTTTAGATATTTATAGAATCTTCTATAATCTTTTAAAAAGTTCCATAAGCTTCTAAAAATATCTTTAGACTTCTAGAAGCTTCTTTAAACTTCTAGAATCTTCCTTAGAAAGTACCATAGACTTTTATAACCTTTATTATAGTATAAATAGGAATCTTTGGAACAACTTTTGCTATCAATCTCATTCTTTGTCTTTAATCTTGATATATTTCTTTGTGCAATGCTTGTGTCCTTAACAATTCTTTGAACAACTATGAGATCCATTCTCCGCTCTCTCTAAGACAACATCACCTTTGCTCTTCTTCATTCTCAAAAATCTTATGGCCAAATTGTTCTAAACTTAGTTGCAATAAAGCTACTATCTCTAAGCTAGCAAAAAAAATTACTTTTAATAGGGAGAACCCTAAATTAGATAGACCAAAAAAGTTCATTATAGTAGATGAAAGAGTAATCATTTGCCAAATCAACATTGGGAAGGCTAAAAATATTGTTTAGGTTGCTAAAAATGTTAACAATATTATCAATAATCCTGTATCAATCCAAATCATTTCAAATATTTTCAAAAAATGGAATAAGAAAGCCATGGTAAAAAAAAAAATACTATTATCTACCTTTCATTGAAAACAATGCTTGGATTTTACTCTGAAGTATAAAGAATGGACTGTAGAGGATTGAAAGAGGGTTATTAAGATAGATGAGATAAAAATTAATAGATTTGGATCACATAGCAAAAAATGGATGTCAAAAAAAAAAGGTCAGTCCTCACTTGACAAGAAGATCCAAGAAACAATTAAGCATGGGAGTGGAAATAAAATGGTATAGACTTGTATGGAATGGAATGGATTTGGAAGAATGGCAGATGTTGAAGGAAGGATGGATGCTAAAAAATTTGTTGAAATTCTTAAAAAAAACTTGCTCTCTAATATTGAAGAATCTGACGTTTTTGAAGAAGAGGTGATTTTTCAATAAGATAAGAATTCCAAGCATAATTCAAAATTAGCATGGAAGTAATTTGATCATCATGAGATTAAAGTAATGGATTGGCTTACTTTGTCTCTTCATCTTAATTCCATTGAACATCTTTGGGAGCATTTTAACCACCAGCTCAATACCTAAAAGATAAAACCAAAAGAAATTTGGGAATTATAGGAAAGAATAACTGCAGGATGAAATAATATTGAAGCAATTTTGTGCCAAAAGTTAATAAAAAGTATGTTTAGAAAATTGAAAGCAGTAATTAAGGCAAAAAGAGGTTCTACAAAGCACTGATATGTAATTAAATACCACAGTCAAAAAAATGTTTCAATATTATTCTAAATTAGATTAGTTATAGCTCCATAATTATCTGATGGATTCTTTTCAACCTAGGCTCATTTGGTAGCTCTAAAAGAGTACTTTATATGCTATACAAACCACATATTATTATTTACTACAATTCATCTTCAATACACCATTCTTTCTAAAATATGTCAATATTGAAACAATTTTTTGAGTTACTATAGTTATATTAAACTTATATACTTTCACACTATCCTTTAAATAGTATATGTTGTAGAAATATTTTGTATTATCTCTTCTTTGCGAGTGTAGATGGTTTTATTTTTTTTATAGAGATTGGAATTTTGTCAAAATAAGGTGACATAAGTCCACTTATTATAAAAAGTTAAAAGAAGAAGGTGAAGAAAGGATATTTGCAATGCTTATTGAAGTGCTACAAATTAAAGACATGTTCTTAGCTGCTAATAGAATAAAATATTCTTGAAACAACTGCTATTAGGATGATACAAGAATAATGGCTTTATTTAATAGGGTATTCTCACAAATATATATATATATATATATATATATTTTGTTTCAGTAATTACTTAAATAATATGAATAGATAGAAGTAGATAAAAGTAAATTAATTTCTAAAAAAGCTTTTTAGAAGCTTTATATATGTGATTTCACCTTTATACATATCTATAAATGATTAGTAGATTACAAACTTAGCCAACAAGTTAGCTATGTATTGTATGTATTGGTAGCTTATGGTACAAGTTATTAATGTAGCACATATAAAAAAAAACTTGCCTTACAAGTTAAGATGCATGTCTTGCAAATTGAACATATATTGGAGGTCCTACAGAATGTTGCCACATAGTTGTGAGCTAAAATAAACCTCTACTAATTAGAAATTTATTCTATTTCACAACAAGTGAATTAACTATATAAATTTTAGAATTTTTAACTCTTGATTAATTCAATTTAACTCATCCTTGAGACTCCTTAAATCATCTAAGTAGTTATTCAAAAACCTCACCACCAACTCACAATTATAACAATAAGTCACTCAATGATTCATGCATTGAAAAATCTATTTATCTATTTAATTTATTTTTAATAATAATAATTATTTATTTTATTAAATTTCATGTATTGATAAAAATTCATCCTTGAATGATAATTCATCTTTGAACAACATTTCATCCATATACTTCATTTATGATTACAAATTCATCCAATTCATAAAAAAATCATTCAATATAAGAATCATCTGATTTGACTTAATTGACTTCTAACCTAACTTCACTCGAATCTAACCTATTTTTTTTTTCTAATTCATAACTTCATCCCATCTTAAATATTCACCAAATACAAGGTCATTGAAGGAGCTGGACACTAGATCCCAGTTCTCAGATTGAACAACAATGGCACAATTCTAAGTTGCCCTATGCCAAGCCTGAGCATCTTCCTCAATCGTCAATAGCCTCTCCTCGTTCTTAAAGTTTCCCATGCTCTAGTTGACATCTGTGAGCTCCTTGTAGAATGACCTCTTCGCCTTTCACTGCAACTGCCCTTCATGCATCAACATCCCTAATCTGATTAGCCGTTGTGTGAATTGCTTCTGCAGACAATCAGCTTCTAATAAAGACTCTTTATTTCTCTTATGTATTACGTGAATTGGCAATGCTATAGATTCAGTAGCTTCTGCAGTCCCAATAAGATGATCTCCTAATTCCTTTATTACACTATTCTATGATTTCAAGCCGTGCAAGTTGATGGATCTCTTTGTCTTTGATCTTCAGTTCCTCTTTATTAAACGAGCTATCTCGCACATTCCTTGGAATCCACAGAAGACCTCTAACAGTCGCCTGGTATTGTGATATCCTATCTGACTTCCAATCTGCAAAAACGGCACCATTCGAACGCCTTCCTCTTGATCGGAATTGTTCCGTTACTCCTACTCGAACTAGATACAAGCAAAACAAGATCCAAGTGTACGCCACTTTCCACTCTCTAAACACAATCGACACCCACTTAAGAACTGAATAAGCATGCGTCGGGGAAGTATCGCAAGAATTGGAGCTTTGGCGACAAATGGACACAAGTTCAAGTAATAACACACTCTTCCGGTGCATCCTAAATCTAGACTGAAGCTATCTACACCCCACAGCTCAGAAATTCGTACCGCCGAAAGAGATCAGCGCTGCAATCTATAGCTGCAAAAGGATGGCAGCAGCACCGCTGTTGATCACCACCAATGGACCACTACTTTTGTAACACCACGTTCAAACCATATCACCAAGAAAATAAAACTCCACGCTGATTGCAGAAACAAGGAGGATGCTGCTACAACCCTCAATGCTACAAAGAACATTCACCAGCCACGCAACATAGGAAAAACATAATACAAGACTTTGGAGCGCTTGGGGTCCAGGAACGCTCAAAACAATCAGAAAACAAAGAAAGTCGGGAGAGGGATCCCGGGCGGACCGGAACCCTATGGCCAAAGTGGATGTCATTGTCGTTCAGGGGCACCCTCTCGCCCTTTTGATCATCTCTTCTTTTCCTTCTCTATTTTTATTTTTTTTATTTCATTTTATTTTATTTTTCTTTCTCTTTCTTCTTCTCCTTTGATTTAGCTTCTAATTTATTTATACATTTAATATCATTATATATATATATATTAAAGACTATTAATAAATTATTTTTATTTTTATTTTAGATTGTTTTGAATCTAAGATTCCTCCTCAATGTCTATTCTAATAAAAAAAATCAATGACAATAAACTACACTTATTAGACTATAATCTAATATTAGCTAAATTTAGAAAAATTACCTTGGAAATCCATATCAAAAAATTCTACCACAGATTATAAATTGCACTAGTATTTTTATTTTTGTTGCTAATTGTCTTAGAATTTCTCTACTAATTCACAAAATTAGTGATTTAATGCATAATAAGTGTATTTTTTGTATTAAATATATAAATGAGTTAATTTGGTGACTCATAGTAGCTCTTAGGTAGATAATATATATAGAAGCAAGACTAAAGCCTTCTTAATTCTTATCAACTCCTTTCTTACTTCTAGTCTAGTTTCAAGGGTTTCTAGTTGTCTTGTCTTTTGGTAATAACCATTTTAATTTTTTTTTTAATATGCATATTTTTTTATTATTATTTTTTCATCTTTCGTTGAAAAAAAACCTTACTTATTTATTTTCCTTCATTGAGTTCTTATCCTTGACAAATTGAAAAAAGTATATTTATAATATAAAAACTTTGTCTCTTCTTGATTAAAAATAGATTACTTTTTTATCTTGATTAAACATGAGAATATTAGATGTTTCAAACTACCCACTTCTAAACTGATATTATTCTCAAAATTTCTTATGTTCTCCAATCCTTCTTTTCTACTTATCTTTAAAGATATTAAATATCTTTTTTTTTATTATTGAATAATCATGACAGAGCTTGATGAAATAAAAAGTGCAATGGTACAAATGCAAGAGCAATTAAGGAAGTTAATGCTTACTATACATCAACTCAATTTACCACCACAAGGATCAACAAGATTGATAGGTAGTGAAGAGATAGAGATGATTGAAACTACTCTAATATCTACATCAAATCATCAGATATATATATATATATATATATATATCTATATATATATATTATAATAAAATATTGTTCAAATATTAGAGAATCAATGGTTGCCTTGGTCAAGAAGTATAATGATATAAGATCAAAATTTTGAAGATTTATCAATCAAGTATAATTGTTGATTGAACTTCAACTCCAAAGCTATCTAGCTCTAGGATTATAAGTCAAGTTTATTAGTACACTTCTTTTAGAATTTATATTATCATGGTTTTCATCTTTTTTTAAATAACATGATCTAATATTAGATAACTTTGATATTTTTTTGACAAAGTTTTGATCCATATATGGAGAACATGGTGTAATTAATGTTGCAACAAATAAGATTTGTATTTTCTAATAATGCAATTGATTTGCAACATTACATACTTTATAATATTGACAATTTGCAATTGATATCAAAGAAATGATGTTATACTAATTAGCCAATTTCTTTAAAAATTATAATATAAAATAAAGAAATTAATGCTCAATTTATTTAATCTTCAAATATTAAATCAAACAATCAATTTTTCTATAAAAAAAGTAATAATCAACTTTTTAAATTTTCATTTAAGAGTCATATAAGTAAACCTCAATATTATTTCAATTTAATGTAAATACCAACTTTTTTTTAATACATACATTCAAAAGTGGAAGATATAAAAATTAATATGATATATTTAAAATCTATCACTAAGCAAAAAAAGACTTATTTTAATGAGTAAGGATTTTGTTTATATAATAGAAAATCTAAGCACACCATTCAACATTGTCCAAACTAACAACACAACTACAAAATGAAGAATATAACTATCAAAAAAGATAGTATGTTTGAAAACAAGTTTGTCCAACTACAATAGAAATCATGTAGTTGGAATCTTATATAATACCTAGTGAAGGTCCTATTCTCTTCTCAAAATCTTCTCCTTGTTTTATAATAGATATTAATTTAGGACCTAAACATCACAAAACCTTTATTTTGCTAAAATCAAGAACCTCAACTTATTTCTTAAATGAAAATTTTGTTAAAAGACATAGCACATCTTTTATGAAGAAAACTAAACTCGTTCATGTAGAAATCAAAGATTGTCCTCTATTCTCTTTTGGAGATGATACTTACAAAATCATTTTTATAAAAATAGTAATTAATGATTATAGTAGCTTTGTAATATTTAATAGTATTAGATCTTCATCTAATCTAGATATTTTAAATTTATTGTGGCTAAGAAAGAATAACTCTTAAATAGGTTGGATTTCTTCTATTCTTAAATTTTTTGAAAATATAATTAAAAGAAATATTAATGAATTAAAAATTCATAAGTTTAATGCAATCAAATCCATATTTTTAGGTGCAAGATTTTTTTTATATGTTGTAAAAGCAAGATCACCTCATGATATTTATGCCATACTTGTTTCTAATGGTGGAAAGATTTTAAGTAACATTTTTAGCTAATATCAAGATTTTAAAGTTATTTTTAAAAAGAAGAATATCAATATTTTTTTAAAATATTATTCTTATGATTAATTAATTGACCTTCAAGAAAGAGTTCAACTACCATTTGGACCAATCTATAATTTATCACAAAATGAATTGGCTGAATTTATGTAGTGTATTTTAAAAAATCTGACTAAGATTTTTATACACCATTCTAAATCTTAAGCAATATCTCCAATCTTATTTGTAAAGAAAAAAATGGATCATTGTGAATGTGTATCAATTATAGAAGATTCAATAATATTACCATGAAGAATAGGTATCTTCTACCTTTATATCCATATTTCTTAATCAATTGAATCAAGCTAAGATTCATAAAAAAATAGATCTACAAAGAGTATATAATTTGATATATATATATTATAAAAAGAAATGAATAGAAGATTGTGTTCCAAACCAAGTATGGACATTTTGAATATAATATCATATCTTTTAGACTTACAAATATACAAGCAAATTTTCAACATCTAATAAATGATGTATTTTGAAAGTTTTGAGATTATTTTGTTATCTATTATTTAAACAATATCTTAATTTATTCTAGGAATAAAAAAAAATATAAATTTTATATTATTCATGTATTAAAAAACTAAGAGATATAAGACTCTATACTAAGATAAAAAATCATATATTTCATAGCACTTAAGTTAATTTTTTAAGATACATCATTTCAAATGATGGACTTATGATTGATCTAAAGAAAGTTCAAATCATTATGAATTATAAGATTCTAAAAATGATAAGAGATGTCTAATTTTCTTTGAGATTTTTTAATTGTTATCAGATCTTCATCCAATTTTTTTGTTAAGTTGGAGTTTCACTTACATATTTGACTTCCAAATATAAAATTCAATGGAATTAAGAAGCAAAAGCAATATTTGAAGCTTTGAAGATAGTCTTTGTTTATGTACTAATTTTGTATTGCATCAACTTTTTAAAGCTATTCTTTGTAGAAACAAATGCATCAAATTTTTATCTAAGTAATATATTTTTATAAATGAAAACAAATGATAAACTTCATCTAATAGCTTTTTATTTAAGAAAATTTTCAATAGACAAGATCAACTATATAATCCATAAAAAAGAACTTATAATTATAGATTTGTTTCAAAAATGGCATGATTATCTAAAAAATACTTTTAATTTATTTACTATATATATATATATATATATATATATGGATTTAAAGAATTTTGAGTATTTTATGTCAACATGTATTTAGAATCATTGCCAAGTTTATTAGAGCATGACTTTATCAATGAAACAAAACTAAATTCTCTTAAAGATCTACAAATCCTTCCAATCTACAACAATTTAAATTCTATCACAAAATAGGAAAAAATGGATGAAAATAAAATTTTAAAAAAAATAAAATATAAAAGACAAAACATAGCAAAAAAAAAAGGACTAAAGAGAACAAAAAATGCAAACCAAACTTTATTGAGAGAAAGGAACAAAAGCCATACCTGACCAAATGGTCCAAATGGCTTTAGTCAATCCTATTTATAATTTATCCAACCATCCTAAAACTTTCTAGAATGTCTTTAATGGTGGACCTTACTAAGATAACTACTTTTCTAGAAGGTTCTAAAGATAGGTCCTACTTAGATAATTTCCCTTAGTTCTTCTAGATTGTTCTGTGATAGATCTTACATAGACCACCAACTTGGCCCATTCTAAAAACCTCTAGAAACTTCTCAAAAATGGCCCTAATTATCTATCTCTACATATTAATAATATAATTATCTTATCCATGCCTTGTTATAATTAATCTCTCTCTACTAATACAAAATGTTTTCATTTTATTTTCAATGGTACATCCAAATTGTATCTTAACAATGGATGAGATTTTGTACAAGTTCTTCTATTGCATCATGGATGGGATAGCCTTTCCAAAGAACCTTGTATTAAATTTTCAAACATCTATTGCTACAAAAAAAGTAGCAATGCTCTAAAATATTGTCTACTTCATATTCTTGTTGGTCATCAATCATAATTAATGGTCAGTCCAAGAAGTGCCTTGATTCAGTATGAAATTCCTTGAACTATGAAACATAGAAGACCAGATGGACTTGAATATGTAGTATAAGCTTGAAGCAATATACAACATTAGAAATCACTGAAAAAATATGAAAAGATCCAAGACATTAAGGTACCAACTTATGAATTTAGATAGATATAACAAGTGAAAAGTTGGTATTGGAGAGTAATATTAGGTCACCTTTTCAAAAGATTGAATGTTATCGGTGGTTATCTACATATTGCTTCTTTCAATTTTGTGCATTAAAGAGGTAATGTTGTATTTCCTAAAAAAAAATTATAAATCACTCTTCAAACTCTTTTATTGTTTGGTTTTTGATACTAATGGGATAATAGAGAATTATTGGCATAATTGGATACTGGTTGATATTAAAGAAAAATGGTGAATGACGAATATTTGCTTGAATACTATCATTATAAGTAAACTCTAAAGGCATCAAATAATCATCCTAGTCATTATAGTGAATCACCAAAAATATCCATAGCATATCATACAAGGTTCCATTTGCATGTTCCTTTTGTCAATTGATTTGAAGATAGAAGGCTGTAGATATGATAAGTTGTGTGTCCAGTAGCTTAAATAAAGTTTGCTAAAAACTTTCTATAAAGTACGGATCTTGATTTAAAACTATAATGGGATATAGATAAAATAATTATATTATTGACTCGTAAAGATAGATAATTAGAGCCATTTTTGAGAAGTTTCTAAAAGTTTTAAGAATTGAAGCCAAATTGGTAGTCCATGTGAGATCCATCATGGAACATCCTAAAAGAATTAAAGGTAGTTATCTTTACAGAGCCCATTCCTAGAGTCTTCTAAAAAGGTAGTTATCTTGATAGAATCTAATATTAAGAACATTCTAAAAAGTTTTAGGATGGTTGGATAAAATATAAATGAGAAAGATCGAGGCTATTTGGGGCATTTAGTTAAGTATGGCTTTAGCCTTTTTTCTCAATAAAGTTTGGTTTGCATTTTTTGTTCTGTTTTATTCTATTTTCTTTTGCTATATTTTATATTTCATGTTTAATTTTGTTTAATTTTTTTTGGTCCATTTTGTCCTATTTTGTGATGGAATTTAAGTTGCTATAGATTCGAAGGATTTTTAGATCTTTAAGAGAATTTAATCTTCTTTTATTGGTATCAGAGGAAGTATTAGTTTGTTCTTTGGTAGTGTATTGATAGCCATTATCCAATTACAAGTCAATTATTGTAGTCACACTGGTTATTGTTTTGACGCTACCACAAGCTACTTTTTAGAAGTCAATTGGAAGGGTAGAAGGCATTACGGTAGCAAAGTTTGACAAAGAAATTGCAGCATGGGAAATATAGCGGAGCTATTCTAGATAGAAGCTTAGGTATAATACCTCTTAGACAAGATAGCTATTATGCAAGGATATATAGAAGCTTCTAAGGCAAGAAAGTTCACATCTGCTAGGCTCAAATTAAGTAAGCCTAAAATATATTCTAAAACTTCAAGGCAAGAAGATGTATGCCAATGGCTCTTTAACATGCAACAATACCTCATACTATTTGAAGTAAGCATAATTCAAAGAATTATGTATATAGCTAGCTTTTTGAAAGTTGTGACAGCCATTTGGTAGCAACATCAAGTTCAAAATTATAAAATTTAAGGTGGATTTTGTAATTGGAAAGAATTTGAGACCAAACTTGGAAATTAATTTTGATCCATAAATGTAAAGAAGTTATCACGTGATCAATTAACCAACCTTATACAATCTAAATTAGTGCAAGATTATGTCTTTTGAGTTAAGTTCTTATATTTCTAAATTGGCACTACTTTAGAAATAAAGATAATGGATTAGTTTGTACAAAGGTTGAAACTTGTAGTTAGTAAGAAGTAGAATTAAGAAATCTACAAATATTTGAGGAAGCAATTAAAATTACAAAGATGATCGATGCTATAGATTTCAAAAATTGGAGAGTACGACCTATAAGGTATAATCCTATGCCACTATTTAATACTATGGCATAACAACCAACATCAATGGAGATTGATGTCTTATAAGGACTATTGACACTACAAAGATGACAAATATTGGCATAGAAGGGAATGTGTTATTATTGCCTAGAATCAAGCCATTAAATCAAAGATTGTCCAATGTATCAAAATTCAAGTACCAATAAATCAAGGTGGATTGACAATCTCAAGGCTAATCAAGATGATATAGAAGCAAAGTAGAGAAACGGGGCTTTTAATAAAAGCATTGAAGGCCAATACTGGGAATAGTTGTTATCTCTCAAAGACAAATAGGATAACCTTGGATAACATCTTGGTCAAAAGGATCGATTGATGTATTTAGCAGGTCGACTAAGAGGACAACCATGTCGAGTGCTTATAGATTGTGGCTCTACAAAAAATTGCATCTTGATTGAGATTGTCAATCAACTTGGAATTAAAAAAAAAAGGTGATCAAAAGAAGAAGTATATATCTAGTTGATGAGCAAGAGAATATAATAAGTGAGATATGTGAAGAAAAAACTTTGATGTTGAATGAAATCTATGTTTTAAGAGAGAAGTCTAAGGTAACAAAGCTTAGATATGACATTATCTTTGGTATGCCATGGCTAGAAATAAAAAATAAATAAGTTGATTAGGTAACAAGGATGATTTTCTTCAAAGACAATGGATGCAAGATGGTTCTTTGTACCTCTACATTGAGTGAGGTAATAAAATGATCTTTGGCTAAAATCTTACTTACAAAAATGACTTTTATGAAGAAGCAAATATAATATGAGCAAGTGATATATAAGATGGTTCTAAATCTTGTTTGAGTGGTAGGATAGACAGCCAAAGGAACAGAATAAGTAGAGCAATTCATACATGAATATTAGAATGTTTTTCCAACTAACTTATTTAGTGGTGTGCCACCTAATTAAGATACCTCCTTTCAAATAAGATTATTGCGTGAAGCCAAACTACTAAGTCAACTAATCTATTGCTTAGCACCAAATAAATTTGAAGAGCTACAAAAGATATTCCATGTATAGATGATCTTTTTAACTAACTTCAAGGTGTAATTATCTTTAGTAAATTGGATCTTTGTAGTGGCTATTGGCAAACATCTATTACAAAGAAAGATATAAAAAAGGTGGCATTTTGCATGTACTATGGACATTTTGAATGGCTTATTTTACCTTTTGGTCTCACTAATGCTCTAGCCTCCTTTATGGATCATATAAATATTTTTATTTTAGGACCTTTTGGATAAGTATGTAATTATCTTCATCAATGATATCCTAGTTTATACTAAAATTCTTGAAGAACATGAGCAACATCTATAAGAAGTATTGTGCCAACTATAAGATAGTCACTTCTATTGCAAGTAATCAAAGTATGAACTTTGGAAGTTGAAGGTCATCTTTTTAGGGCATGTAGTATTCTTTGAGAGCATGTATATAGAGTAAGAAAAGATAAAAGAAGTAGAAGATTGGCCAACCTCCAAAGATTCTTTTGAAGTCCACTCATTTTTAGGCCTTGTTGGATATTATCACTGTTTTATTCAATAATTTATAAGCATTGTTGTCTCATTAACAAGCCTATTGGAGAAAGATGATCCTTTTGAATAGGCATTAGAACAACAAAGTGCCTTTGATAGGTTGAAAGAAGCACTCATTATTCTTCCAATATTGTAACTATATGATTCTAACCTTCTTTGTACACTTGACATTGATGCTTTCAACTTTACTATTAGAATGGTCTTTCAACAAGACTTTGGTAGGAACCTTTGATTTGTTGCATATAAATCATATAAGCTCAAAAGAATAAAGTGTAATTACTTTGTATGTGATTGAGAGCAATTAGTAATTGTACATGCCAAAAAAGTGTGGCGACACTATCTATGGGGAAAGCCAATGATTGTTTGGACTAACCATTGACCTCTGCTATATAATTTGTATTTGAAAAATATAAAATCAGGACATCATTGTTGAAAAAAAAATTGTAGCTTTTTGATATTCACCTTAAGTACAAATAAGGGCAACAACATATTATATCAAATAGCTTATCATCGAAACCCAACTTGAAGACCAAATTAAAAGATAAGATAAAAGTTACTACTATTAATAATATCATTTCAAATCTAATCAAAGAAATAAAATGAAAAAAAGTTATGCATTGGGATGCTTATTTTAAGATGATTAGTGATTGGCTAAAGGTGGGCCATATATAATATCAAAATTATAACCTTAATCATGGCTTTCTCTATTTTAAGAAGTAGATTAATGTACTTGATAATGTTATACTTTGGATGTACATACTTTAAGAAGAATACAATATTTCAATATTTGGAGATCTAGTGTATGAGAAGACAAATCTCAAAGATATGATTTTTGATAAGTTTGGACCATGATGTTTGAGCTCTTGTGCATTCTTATGAATCATGTCAATATAATAAAGTATGCAACATGACTTTTTTTTGGCTATTGCAGCCAATTCCACTACCTATAGCATGTTGGGAGCAAATTACTAAGCACTTCATTACATGTTTGTTGTAGATGCCTCATAATTATACCATGATTGTTATTTTTGTTGATTGAGTCTTGAAGCAACTTAATTTAGCTATAATGTGATCTTATATTGATGTTATAGTACTTGCACAGGTCTTCTTTAACATTGACTTTTATCACTATGAATTAATTCATAAAATAAAAATAAAAAAGTATGTATATTAAAAAAAATTGAAATAGCTATTGCTAAAAGACAAGAAAACTAAAGACTCTTCAAAATAAATTAGAAGCAAGAAAGGAGTTGATAAGAGTATAGAAAGATTCATTTTTGCCTCTGTATATACTATTTATTTAAGGTCTATGTAGCAACGTTCTATAGGACCTCCAAAAATGTGTTGACTTTGCATGATATATATCTTAATTTGCAAGGAAATTTTTTTATATGGATACCACATAATTAGCTTGCCTATAAGCTACGAATACATATGGCATGTAGTTAGCTTGTTGCTCAAGTTTTTAACCTATCAATCAACTAGAAACACATGTAAAGATAAAACAGTGTGTAAGAAGCTTTTAAAAAGCTACTCTAGAAGATATTATGAAATTAATCTATTTTTACTTACTTCTACTTATTCATATTATCTAAGTAATAATTACAATAGATATATATATCCATGATATTATTTCCCTCTCTCAGGACGAGTTCCATAAGAAGTAGTGATCACATATTTAGGAAGTCTAAGATGTGACAAATTATATTTGCTACATATTTTGATCTTTGTTTGCTTTGATCATTATTGAAACTTTCATAACTTTCTTCAAACAAAAAAATTGTAATACCATCAGGAGTTGTTTTTACCTTCAATAAAATCATCCAACATTGAAAGTCTCTTCGAAGGTTATGATATCAAATGCATTGTATCTCACAATCTATTCAAAGACAAATATGTCATTTTTAAAGGTCTTTATCCCTATTACATTGTCTTGAAGGCTATGATAATCACAATGATTCATCTAGTAAGTGAGAAAATAATGGCTCTTGAATTGAATTTGCTCGCTATTACTTCTGTATTTCTTTACTGCCACAATTATATAAAAACTACAAACAAGGATAAAAGATAGATTACAATCTTTTATAAATTATATTTCTTTTATAGCAAAGATTTTTTAACCTTCATCTTGGTTTTGATGGATGTTGTTGATGAAAAGCTTTGACCTTCTCTGTTATATTTGTAAGATTTTTTGCTAACTCCATTGTACATTTGTTAATATTGTATCTATACTAATGAATAAGATATTCCAACCTATATCGGTACTAGCTTGAGTATAAGACTTCTTCCACCTCAAATTTTTTATTATTATCTACTTCTATAAGGGCAGTCATATTTGTATTCTTCTTGGATTACTCAATGTCTTATATGGCTTCAAAAGACACATGTAAAATATAAGATGGATTTTTATAGATGTAATTAATAAGTGATTGGATTTACTTATTTACAAATAAAAAATGGTTTAAATCTATAATAATCCAACTTATTACAATGATGAATATTTTCAATATTATGACAAAGTAGTCATATATTATTACCAATGTAGAAATGAAGTTATTCTTTGCGATAAGCATCCATGTTGTTCTTTTGTTGTTCTTGAGCTTCTTTTAGTTGTGCCTTCATTATTGTATATAGCTCAAATAAATAATTTGCCAAATCTTTTCTTATAGAATTATCAACTTTTGAAAAGTCAAAAGTATCAAGTTATGGATGATAATTATAATTAACAAAAAATGATGTTTATTATATAGAAGAATGTACTATATTATTATAAGTAAACTTTGCCAATTGCAAAAGAATTATCCAATCATCTTGTTATTAATTGATGGTATACTTTAAATATTACTTTAAAAACTTGATCTATATGCTTTATTTGTCTATTAATTTGAGGATGGAAAGCCAAAGATATTTTTATATCCACTTTTAAAAGCTTGAAAAGTATTCTCTAAAATCTTGATAAAAATCAATTTTTTCTATCCAATATAATATCCTTAAGCAATCCATGATAGCAATAAATGTTTTCAAGAAAAATCTTGGCTATTTTTCATCTTTGATAGATTTTGTATATGATACAAAATATACTAACTTGATGAAACGATCTAGTATCATAAATATAGAGTCATAAGAACTTGAGACTAGAAGATCTATGATAAAATCCATAGAAACAAAAGACTATGGTTGTTTTGGAATGGATAATGGTTGAAGAAGTCTATAGAATTGATGACAAAGAGTTTTTCACCTTAAAAAAATATCACATGACCGGACAAAGTCTTTCATTGCCTTTCACATTTGTAGCCACCAAAAATCTCGAGATATAAGTTCTAAAGACTTATTGTATCTAAAATGTCTAGCCATTGGAAAGTCATGATATGCTTGAAGAACACGTAAGCATGCTTTTCCTTTAAGAATGTATAGGCATCCTTAAAAATAGATTAGGTTATTTTTGAACTCAAAATTGGAAGCATTGTGAGCCCAAATTTCACCACTCAATAAAATTCATACCACACAACATGCTCAGGAAGTGGAATGGAAGAACTTCCAATTCTACGATTTTAAAGTTAATTTAAATCTTTGTGTTTGTAGTTCAATTAACTTTAAGCCTTCTAAGCAATCGTTACCAATATTAATAAAAAAAATTAATGAAATTTATTATGGTCTTTCAAGGCTATTTACATGATCTCTACTTAAATCTCAATAGTTTTTTCATGATCACTTATATGATCTTTACTTAATTAATAAATTTTATCTGATTATAAAATTATAATTAATTAAAATAAATAAATAAATAAATAAATAATTAAAACTTATAAACTATTTTTCTTTAAATATTTAATGGAAAAAATAATTGATCAAGTTATTATCATTAATCCATAATAAAAGTAAAATCTTAAAAATTAAATTAAAAATTAAAATTAAAAGTAAAAAAGAAAAAAATAAATATTAAAAATTAAAGATTAAAAATTAAAAGCCAAAAGAGAAATTTGAAAGTTATGAATTACTAAAAGAATAAAAGTAAAAATAAAACTAAAGCAAAATAAAAGAGAAGGTACCTTTAATTTAATAAAGATAACACCCAAGAATTGAATGTAGTAAACCCCTTTCTATTCCAAAGTTTTCCAAAAATCGTGATTAGCTCCAAAGTGAATGATTTTTAGTATTTTGCAAGGCTAATTTAAAAGCACTCTTTTTTTAAAGATTTTAATTCAATCCAATATCTAATCCGTGAGAAATGCTCCTTCAAAGTTGAATGACTAAGACTACCATGGCAAGCAACCTCCCTCTATTTGGGAATTCATCAAAAATACAATTCGTCTTCAAATTTAGTAAAATTTATGCCATTAAAAGCTTAACTTAAAGATGCACTTATTTCCAAAACTTCACGATAATCCAATTAGGAAGCATTGAGAAATATCTTTTCAAATGTGGTTGATTTAAAGTAGCAAAGTAACCAATCAACTTATACTCAAAATTTTCCTTAAAACTTTTCCTTATCCCAAATCAAGCAAGTCTAATTATATTAAAAAGATTATATAAAAAGCTACAACTATAAAAAAAATTCACATTGAAACTAAAAAAATTGAATGACTGATTGAGGGAAATCTGAGGTTCTAAGAACCTTTAGAGTATTTAGGAGGCCGAGGGAGCTATCTACTACAATGAAATATGTTTTAAAATCCAAAAATCATCATTTACAACTGAAGATCCATGCACATACATCGAAAAAGTTCACAATGAGATTTAAAATCAAAAATGAGATTAAAATTAGGATTTAAGGCTAAAATTTAGCATCGCTTTGCCCTTCACCAAAGAAGAGAGAAAGAGGGCTTGGAAAACCAAGCCATTTTTATACAATTTAGTGGTGGCTTGTGAGAGGGCGGCCACACCTCTACCTTTAATTTCTAAGATTTCTAATGTAAATCTATAGCCTTCATTCATCCAAGAGCTAATTTCGTTACCAAGGCTGATGGCTCTTGTAAGTGGTCCAAAAAGTATTTTTTGGTAAATCTAATCTCACCATTGCATTCAAAACATCTTTTTATGCTAATGTCAATTACTCACATGCCTTAATCCATGGTCATTTGTAATTTTTATGACAATTTTTACTTACAAAGATTTTGGCAATTCTTGTAAAATTCTTCAAAAATGAGAATTTCATTGCTCCACTTGTTTTTTGAAGGAGAAGGTGCTGATCTTGTATTCTTTACTCCATGGGGCGAATCAAATGCCACCATTGCATTTGAATGGCTTCCATTAATTAGAAAAACCATTTTGCTACTTGAATTTGTTGAATTTGGAGAAAAACTTTCAAACCATCATTATTAAATTTCACTAGATTTTTTTAAAAATAATAATTTTAAATCACTCTAAATCATATGAAATGATTGTAGGTGAATTCATAGGCTCTTATTCAACCTTCATAATAATAACAAATGACCTCTAAATTATTAAAATGAAATAAATTTCTACCATAATTTTTCAACTCTTATCACTTTAGTCCTAATTAACTTAACTCAAGTAATTAGGCTATGATTTATACCATCAAAGGTTATAATCCTAAAAATTCTATAAAACTAAATCCTACTTATATAAATTCTAATCTAACATATTCATTTATCATAAATTAAAGAAATAAAAAAAAATTAAAGTTTGGAGTATAATTGAGAGCTCATAGGCATCATGAGACTTAAAAGAAAGTTTCTTGATATCATGAATAAGAGAATCACAAGATATATTTGATTGAATTTATTTGACAAGGATTGAATCAATAATCAATGTTGATTTTACTATTCAAAGTTGAAAATACACTTGCTTCAAGAAAATTCTCTTTATTGATCAAAAGATGCATCTTTTTCTTTTGGTGTAAGACAAGAACATCTAGAAAGGAATTTTGACAAACCTTGTTGTTTTTTTTATCAAAAAGTGATCTTAAAATCAAATCTTGACAAAGACATGCTCCAAAGGCCTTAGCAATGATTCAAAATACATTCTGACATAAAATATTTAAGATTCTTGTAATTGATATAAATAGTGATTAAATTAGAAACACCTTTTAGATAATAGTGCTATTCTTGAAAGACACCCACAATTTCAAGAAGTTTTTTATTATGAATTTTGTAGTTGATTTCAATTATTGAAATTTTTCTTGAATAAAAAGCTATTGGATGAATTTTATCATTTATTTCTATTTTTAATAAATTAATACCTAAAACAAAGTTTTATGCATTTATTTCCATAAAAAATAGCTTAAAATTTTTAATATAATAAAATTTTGGTGAAAAAATAAAAGCTATATTCATAGCTTCAAATGCTGATATCACTTCTTTATTCTATTTACAAGTCAAACATATAAGTGGAGTTACAATTTGAGAGAAGTTTTAGATGAAGATTGAGTAGTAGTTAACAAATTTTAAAAAATATTAGACATCTCTTACTATTTTTGAGATCTTTTCGTGTATAATACTTTGAATTTTTTTAGGATCCATCATAAGTACATCATTTGAAATGATGTATCCTAAGAAGTTGATCTTAGTAGTATAGAATACATGCTTTTCTAACTTAGCATAGAGTCCTATATCTTTTAGTTTTTATGATACACAATGAATATGAAATTTATTTTTTTTCATATTCTTAGAATAGATTAAGATATTATTTAGGTAATAAATTACAAAGTCATTTAAAAACTATCAAAAAAATATCATTTATTAGATGTTGAAAAGTTGGTGGTGCATTTGTAAGTCCAAAAGGTATGACGTTGTCGTACTGTAAATGCTTACAGTATGTAAAAATTAGTTAAAATATATTATATATTGATAAATCTAGATGTGTGTTAGAGTGGCTAGTAGATTAAATTGAAAGGAGTTGATATAAGAAACTTTACTTTATTTCTTTACTTGTTTTGATTTTGACATTAAAATATATATATATATATATATATATATATATATGACCTAAATATTTAGTATGAAGCCTTGGGAGAAGGTAGAAGCATAAGGATGAAAATCTAAACTAGTAGGAGGCTAATTGGAAGGGATGGAAGCAAGGCATGGTCAGATGAAGGCATGAATTGGGGAACTTCATCCCTATTGGTCGAATACCATGCCCAATGGGCTTTGAGGAGGCTGCCTGCGACCTTAAGAAGGGTTTCGATAACTTCAAAGAAGGCATTTGGAGATTAGAAGCTAAGGTTGTAAAGTTTAGGATTTGGGGTACAATTTGTGTACACAAATTAGAGGATTTGGAATTAGGATGAAGAAGTTATAGCCGTTTGAAGTTAAGGTATTAATTTAAGATATATTATTACTCTTTTGAGGATACGAGGAGTTTTACAGTAGCTTTTGAAGATTAGAAGGTGCGATTGGAATGGCGATTTCAAGATCTACATTTTTTATAAAAGAATTATTGCTTTTGAAATTCATATGAAGGAATTGTAAGGAGTTGAAGGTGGCGCTTCCAATTCAAAAGCAGTAAGTAAGCGGCTTTGTTTGTAGTAATAGTTGGAGCCATAACTTGAGTTTTCGGATGAATTTTTGGCTCAAACTTTTTGGAGAATGTAAAATTTTGTGTGAAGAAGCTATACATATAAATTTCGTGGCATTTGAACTTATATTTTGTGAGATATGAAGAAAATTGTACGCAAGTATATAAAAATAAGGGTTTGAAGTAGCTGTTAGGATTTTCAAGATATCTCAAGATCATCAATTAATTTGCAGTTGAAAATTGTTGTAGAAATTAATAAGAATACATCAATACCTCATGTAAAATTTACATTTTTTTTGGACGGTCGGATTAGGAGATATGAGGTGTTGAAGTTTGGAAAAATCTCCTCATGAGAATATACAAGGTTTTAGAGGATTTTATCATATTTTGGATATTGTTGGTTACTTCAGGCTTGTGTATTTGGTATAATTTCTCAAAAAGGAAAAATTTATATGTATTAACTTAGGACTTCCATTATTTTCAAGCTTGATTGAATAATTAGTGAGAGCCAGAAGCCCGGCATTTTCTTGAGGCAAACTCTCTCTACTCCAACAACGTATTTAAAATGTCTATACCTTATTTAAAATACAATCTTCTATTCATCTCTTTTTTTGATGCATACCAAATTGTATGCTCTTTATAGATCTATTTTTGTATAGTTCTTAGCTTGATTAAATTGATCAAAAAATCCAAATATCAAAAGTAACCAGTATATATTCTTGATGGTGATTTTTTTGAGTCCTTAATAATTGATGCACATCTACAATGATCTATTTTTTTTCTTCACAAATGAAATTGGAGCTCTTATTGGAGATTTGGAATGGTGTATGAAGTTCTTGGCCAAATTTTCTTCAATATACTCCTTGAATTAAGCCAACCCATTTTGTGATAAAATATAAATTGGTCCAAATGGCAGTTGAACTACTTCTTGAAGGTCAATTGAACAGTCACAGGGACGATATATTAGTACAGTATCTACATTCTTCTTCTCAAATGCATCTTTAAAATCTTCATATTAGCTTAAAATATCACTTAAAGTCTTTCTACCATTAGAAACACATGCAACATAAATAATACAAAGTAATCTTTCTTTTGCAACATGCAAGAAAGTTCTTGCACTTACAAATACAAGTTTAATTGTACTAGACTTATGATTTTTTACTTGATCAATAATATTCCTAGTTATACTTTTAAAAAAATCAAGACTATGAAAAATCTAATCTATTTTTGGATTATATTTTTTTACCCATGATAAATCTAAGATGACTGAATTAGAGAGAGATTTAATGATATTAAATATTATAAAGCTACTTTGACCATTAATTGTTACTTCTATAGGAAAGATTTTATGAATAATGTTTTTTGAAGACAATGGACAACCATCTATGACTTCTATATGAACAAAATTAATTTTCTTTACTAAAGATATGTTATTTCTTTTAGTAAATTTTTCATCTAAAAAACATATTGAAATTCTTAAATCTAATAAGGTAGAGGCTTTTTGATGTTTAGATCCTAAAATAATATTTATTGTAAAATAAAGAGAGGATTTTGAGGAGAGAATAGGACCTTCACTAGGTATTGTATAAAGTTTCAACTACAGGGTCTCTATTGTAGTTGAACAAACTCATTTTTTAGCATACTATGTTCTTTGATAGTTGTACTCTTCATTTTGTAGTTGCATCATTTCTTTGGACAATGTTGAATAGTGTGCTTAGATTTTCCATAATACAAGCACAATCCTTCTTTACAACAATAAGTCTTTTTTTGTTCAGTAAGAGGTTTGAAATATAGTACATCAATTTCCATATCCTCTACTTCCGAATGTGTGTGTTGAAAAGACATTGGTGTTGTCATCAAATTATAGTGACCTTGAGGTGAACTTGTGAAAATTTTAGATCAAAATTCAAAAAGTCAATTGTTACACTTCACAAAAAAGTCAATTTCTTGACTCAATGTTTGAGAATCAAGTAAGTTGAGCATCAATTTTTTTACATCATATTATAATTTATAGAAAAATCGGCTTACAAATGTAGCATCATTTCACTTGATATCAATTGTAAGTTATAAAAATTGTGAAGCATATAACATTATTGATCGATTGCTTTGTTATAAAATATGGATTTTATTGGTTGCAATACAAATTACATCATCTTTTCTATACTTAGATAAAAATTCTACCAAAAAACCTCTAAGTCATCTAATATTGGATCTTGTTGTTCAAGAAAAGATAAAAACCATAATAATTTTGAATCTGAAAGGAGTGTACCAATGAATCTAATTTACAATTCTAGAGTTAGATAGCTTTGGAATTGAAGTTCAATGACAAGTTATTCTTGATTGATAAATCCTCAAAACTTGGATCTTATGCCATCAAACTTCTCAAGAAATGTAATTCTTAGATCTCTAATATTGGAAGGATGTTCCACCAGAGGAAAAGAGATATGATTTGGTACAAATATTGAAGTAGCTCCAATCATCTCTATATCTTTTCTTTCTACCATTCTTATTGCTGTCTATAGTATTTAATTGAGTTGATGTATGGCAAGTATTAATTCCTTCAATTGGTCTTATATTTGTACCATTGCACTCTTTATTTCAAAAAGATCTACTATGATAATCCTTAAAGAAAGGAAGATGTCTAATATAGCTTAAGGTAAATAAAAGAAAAGACTTGAAAATAAAGAAAAAATACTAAAGACAATATTAGTTTAGAAAAGGATAATCCGTAACTTTTAATATACTTAAGTCTTATTAAAAAAAAAAGAGGTAATCCATGCTTAATTAAAAAAAAAGATAAAGCTTTGATATTATATGTATATTCTTGTTAATCTATTAAGAATAAGAACTCAATGAAAGAAAATAAATAAATAGATAAGACTCTTTAAAAAAAATATGACAAAATAGAAATAAAAATATATATATATATATATATATATATATATATATATATATATATATTAAAAAAGAAATTGGAATAGCTATTGCAAAAAGACAAAGAAACTAGAGACTCTTGAAACTAGACTAAAAGCAAGAAAGGAATTGACAAGAGTAAAAAAAGCTTCATTCTTACCTCTATATATATTATCTATCGAGGATCTATGTAATGATATTCTATAGAACCTCCAAAAACGTGCTGACTTTGAATGATTATATCTTAACTTATAATACAAGTTTTTTTATATAGATGCCACATAGTTAGTTTGTTTTGTAAACTGCTAGCATGTAGTTAGCTTGTTGACCAAGTTTCTAACCTACCAATCAACTACAAATATTTGTAAAGTAAAATAGAGTCTAGGAAGCTTTTAGAAAGCTTTATAAGAAGGTATTATAAAATTAATCTACTTTTAGTTACTTCTACCTATTCATATTATCTAGGTAACAATTACAATAGATATGTATCCATAACACAAATTCCTATGATTTTATATTTTTGATAGTGAATTATTTCACCAAGATCGCATATTTCATATTTTGTATAAAATCTACTACATGTAAAGAAAAAACTAAGTTTTTCCTTGACAATAACTATTGCTATCATGGAATGCCCAAGGATATTAAATTGGATAGAGAGATTCAATTTGTATTAAGATTTTAAAGAATTCTTTTTTTTAAAAGGTAGATATAAAATCATCTTTGGCATTTTATCTTCAAACTGATTGATAAATGTAGCATATTTATCAAGTTTGGAAGTAGTATTTGAGATGTATCATCAATTACTAACATGATAATTAGACAATTTTTTTTTTGTCATTGATAGAGTTTTCTTATAATAATATAATATAATTTTTTATTCAATAAACATCTTTTTTTATAAATTATGGCTATCATTAACAATATCCATAAAAACTAAAATGAAAAGTCAAGCAATTCTTTGCTATAAAATAAATAATATTTAATTGAAAGTATATTATATCTTCTATCTTTTATTGTGAGCTTTTTATATTTTATGACATTAATGAGTTGAAAAATCTACAATCGACAGATTCAACTCAAAAACCATCATTTGTTGATTTATTAAATGAAACATTATAATTGTCTTAATCTTCAAAATGACATAATTGAGATAAAGTCCATTAAAAACAACATATTTTTCTTCAAATAAATGGCAAAATACAATGGATTTGATATCATGACCTTACAAGAGACTTCTAATGTTTGGTGATTTTATTGAAATTAGAAACAATTTTTGATGATATAACAAATATTTTGTATAAAAAAAGTTATAAAGGCTTCAATGATAATCAAATAACAAGATGGCCTTCTTGTTGTGGAATAAGACATTATTGATGGCTAAGAGGACCTATCAACTACCTTAAAAAGAAACAACAATAAAAATATGTATCAAATATAATTTGTTATATCTTAGATTTCATCTATATGTAATCACCACTCCTCGTGGAACTTGTCCCTAAAAAAGGGGTAATATCACAAACATATATATTTATTGTAATAATTATCTAAGTAATATAAATGAATAGAAGTAAATAAAAGTAAATTAATTTCAAAATATCTTTCAAAAAAGCTTCTTAAAAGCTATTTAGACACAATTTCACCTTTATATATATCTTATTAATAATTAGTAGATTAAAAACTTGGCCAAAAAATTAGCCATATGTCACATATATTATTAGATTATAAAATAAGCTAATAATATGATAAATATATATATATATATATATATATATATATATATATAAAAATATCTTACAAGTTAAGACATGTGTCTTGTAAATTGAATATGTGTTGGAGGTCCTATAGAATGTTGCAATGTAGATCTTTAGTAGGTAGTATATATAAAGATAAGAGTGATTTTTTTTTTACTATTATCAACTTATTTCTTATTTCTAGTCTAATTTCAAGGATTTGTAGTTTTTTTATCTTTTAGCAATAGTAATTCTAATTTCTTTTTAATATATATATTTTCTTATTTCAATTTGTCATCTTTTTTTGAAAAAAGTTTCATTTATTTATTTGCCTTCACTAAGTTTTTGTTCTAAACAAGTATATGCTTTCAAACAAGATGATGGAAGGATACATCTGGTGGTAGACTACTCCATTCAAGAAGATTATAATTTTATCAATCAACTTTTGGTAAGTTGTTTAGTTTAACTCGATATCTAGCCAAGACAAACCTCTTACTTCAAGATGAGTGAGGCTTATATCAAAGATGTGGTGGTTTGTAGTTGGTGGCATAAATTTCATATGCCTACCTTCAACTTAGTTTCATTAGTAAATTATGAATGTTTGTTAACTTTTATTGAGGCTATTACACACAAAACATATAATACTTTTGAAGCAAAGAATATTAATGGCACCAAAAATTATCAAAAATCATAGCCAAACTACATTTGAATCTACTTAATGCAATACTTCAAAGCTAATTAGATGCACCAATAAATAAGATACAAAGAATTGAACAATAAAAAGTCCAAGGATAGAAGATCCATAGTTGAATTAAGTAGATGAGAGTAGATGACTCAAATTCCAAAGAATTCTTTAAAATGAGTAGAAAATAGTCAAAGGTACTACAAAAAAAGGCATTAAAGAATGAGCAAAGTATTGTCTTCATGGAGATTATATCTTTTGATGGATTTGTATTTTTATTAATGTGTTTTATTTTAGATAATATCATTCTAATTCATGAAACAATAGAATAGGCAAACCACTCAAAGAAATTCATCAAATTCATTAAATTAATTTTTTTTATAATATAGTAGATTAATCTTTATTCTTCTAAGTGATGCTAAAATTTGAATTTTTGTACAAATTTGTGACCATAACTAAAATGTTTTTCTCTAATGCAGCTCCAAGTGTCAAAGCCAATGGCTCACAAGCTCTTTTGTTTGATATTATAAAAGAAGTACATCAAGAATATTCTCTAATATTATATCTCTTTCTTACTATTATAAAGGTGCTTAATTACATGATAGAAATAAATGTAGATTCGGACCTAGTACAACAAATAGTTCTCCTAATTAAAAACAAATAGCAAATCATTGCATAGTTTGCAGATGACATCTTCTTCACATTTAGAAGAAAAAAAAAATTAATTTTTTTTTTTCAAGTATTGAATACGTTCATTTTAAGTTTTAACTTAATATTGCATTAATGCAAGTTGTGTAGATATTGGCAAGCCAAGGATCCAAAACTAATTTGGATGAGCTCACTATAAATCACATTGATAAATGATGGATACATCAATAAGCTATTAGACATCTTATTTAGATTGAATATATCCTCATTGGCTATATGTGAGTTACTAAAAGCTCAAATAAATATATAAAAAATTATAAAAAAAATAAAAAATAAAAAATAAAAAAAACTTCTTCATTCCTTTATGTTGCAATATGAAAAGGTACAAAGGCTAAAATATCAAAAGCTTGATTATAGATGTAGAATTATATATAGATTAAAATCTTACAATAAACCCTGACAAAGGTTTTATGGCTACAATGTTATTAGCTTAAAAAGAATAGTGGCATTGGAATAATCAATTCCATGGATGCATTAGTATCACTCATGGCTAAGTAGATTGTTAAGGCATATGAACTTCGAATGTTTAACCTACATGTATTATTGAAATTTTGGCTTAGTAATTTTTAACCTTATTCTTAAGAGAGATGGACTCTTTATTTGGAGTAGTTCACTTTTTTCTAATTCTAAGCTAAAAAAGATTAAAATTATGGTCACAAATTGATTCATCTTGGAAAAAATTGATAAAAAAGCTATAACTTATGTAACTTTAATTAGCTCAAGAAAATGTATGTAAACTACTATAGTAGTCCTTATCTTTTTTTCTTATTGGGGCAGACTTCTCAAAGCTCTACTCTTTTCACATGCATAAGACAAGATTACAATGTATCAAAGATACTAGAAGTGATGGTTATTTCTTCTTGGTCCAAGAAGCCATGGCACTATTCAACCTATAAAACAAGATAATTAATACATGGAATTTTTTCCTTAGTGGCTTTACAAACCATTAGAAATTATAGCTTTTGAGTTCATTCTCTCCAATCATTAGAAATTAATAGATATGTTATTTTTGTTTAGCCTACAACATTCTCTCAAATGTAATATGACAAGTTCAATATGGCATATAATATGATGGTATAATAGCTATGTATAAAATCCATCTACTACTAACCACTCCATGATTCATCATACTTCATATATTTTGTAATTTTTAGGCATTGTATAATTATGGACAGTATTTGATAAGGCCAAATCAACCACATAATTGCCCTCTATTACCTAGTTTGTCTATGAAAAGTAGATAGATTGATATTACACCAATTTTAAGAATGCACTTCTATCAAATGTATATGGTAAGAAGGCATCTACATACATAATATGCTTATCTATGGTATGTGCATTTGTAGTCCATGATAATGTCAAGGACATGAACTAAAAGTTGATGCATAAACCAATGAAATCTGTATCAAAAAAAGAGTAATAAAATAAAAATAAGGAAGTACGTATATTAGAAAGAAACTATAATGGCTTATTGCCAAAAGACAAGGAAACTTGAGACTCTTGAAACTAGAATAGAAGCAAGAAAGGAATTGACAAGAGTGAAGAGGGCTTCATTCTTGTCTCTATATATAGTATCTAACTAGAAGCTATATGGCGATGTTCTATAGGACCTCCAATATGTGTTGACTTTATAGGACACATGCCTTGATTTACAAGGCAAGTTTTTCTATGTGCGATGTCGTGTTGTAACACGAGTATACCATGAAAATATAAAAAAAGGGGACTTTTATTAATGTTCAGTTACCTCGAATACTGGGAGCAACAACCAATTCTAGTACAAATACTGAGAGGCCAAGGTCAGTCATCCCGTTACAGTCAGCTGGGGTATACTGAAATGCTCCATTCGATTCCAATAACGGGAGTCAGCAGAAAGGGAAAGGACCAATTCAACAATGGGTGAGCCTAGTTCGAAGAGCCAATTGGATCCAATTTCAAGACATCCAATCCAGGTCCTATTACGGGCCTCTTATCCAATATGAGACCTGACTTGGTCGGGCAACCCAATGCGGTCCAATTACGGGAACATCCAGGTCTTATTACGGGCCTCTTAGCCAATATGAGACTTGAATTGGTCGGGCGACTCAATGTGGTCCCGATTACGGGGGTTTCGATTCCGTTTCAGGCTGTTCCGTCCTTTGTGCCGTTCCGAGAACGTCCTTTTGGTAAAAAGATCTCTTAAAGGTAAAAACGGAGGAGAAAGCTCTGATGGCGGGAGCCAATTCCAGATCCAAGATGGAAGATTGAAGAAATTGAGAGGCTAGGGTTTGAAAGAGGGGAGAGAAGGGTTTGAAGGGTTGGAGAGAGCTTCATGCTTCGGGCGGGGAAAAAAGACAGAGAATTGGGTTTTTTTTCTTCATAGGGTTTTGGGAAGATTGAGGCAATCGTTGCTGAAGTCAGTGCTGTACTGGTGAATCGGGGTTTTAATGAAGTGGGTGTGATTACTCTTGACTGTTTTGTGAAATCGAAGTTACGTCTATGATTGAAGAATTAAAAGGGTGTCTATAGGATTGAATATGCCGAGTGAATGAAATTTATTGGGTTAATCTAACAAGACAATCAATGGATACAAGGTCGTGAGTATAAAGCGACATTGGAGATTAGGAGATTGGGTTGTTTGGGATTCTCTGTAATGTCTAGAGACCTATTGGTTGGGACAAAAAGGATTTCGGTGAGTAGTCGAAGGACATCCGTATAGATTTACGATATATTCTTGCAGTTGTTTATATTCCAACAATCAAAAAACGATAGACTGCTTGGATATTAGTAAATCTCCATACTACCTTCTACAGCCAGACGCCCAGCGCGTTCTTAAGCAGGAAAGTACGTAATGTGACAGCGGGCCACATAGTTAGGACATAGTCAACTTGTTGACCACTTTTCTAATCCAAAAAATCAATCATAGACACCTATAAAATCAAAGCAATGTCTATGAAGTTTCTATAGAAGATATTATAGAATTAACTTACTTTTACCTACTTCTACTTATTTATACAGATAATTATTAGCTTATATGTATATGTCCGTGTCAAGCAACCTTTCACTTGAAGGCAATGAATTTTTTTTGTAAAATTTTCTTATAATTTCAATTAATTTTTTCTCTTATAGGTATAAATAAAATTAATTGTTATCAAAACAATAAATAAGAAAAAATAATAATATTATATTTAAGAATGTCAAATGGTACTCAAGCAAGCTACTCCAATATGTGTAGCTTAAAAATATTGATTATACTAGAATAGTATAATCAATTATTAGTAATACAAAGAAAGTCTTAGCAAAACTCGGCACCAAATTGGTACAATAGTTTGAAAAAAAATGGTGTTACTAAGATTTCTTATCTTCAATAGTGAATTAAAATCTATAATAGGTTCTTTTTGTCTCTATTGTGAAATTTGTATTTTAGCTCCTTTAAAAATTGTTGTACCTGGTACTAATTTTTCAATAGAATCTAGTGGTTTGGCAATGGTCTTTGATTAACCTTAGTTAGTTTAATTAGGAATTGTAATTGCTACCAAAGATAGTATGTTGTGAAGTTATAATTGATATCTTTTATTATAATATTATTTTTGCTTAGGCTGCATACAATTAGGCTAATTAAAATTTTAATTCTTTATAGTAAAAAAGTTTTTTTTGTTTATTTTAAAATTAATAATAATAATTTTAAAATTTTAAATTAAATTAAATTAAAAACTTATAATATATATATCTAATTATATTTTGTATGCTTTGATTATATCTTCTAGATATACCTTTACTATATTCAACTTTTCAAGTCATAATCATAATGATATAATCATATTGGATTGTTTTTATTAATATGATACACACAATGGCCATATGGCATAGAATATGGTTATATAATATTGTTGAAAGTGAGGTTTTTTTTGTTGATCTTTAATTTTGGTTTAATGGTAAAGAATAAGTTTAGCTATAATATATTAATATATAGTAAATTTTATTTTTATAGAAATTTCTTATATTTTTTTTAATAAATGATATGACTAAAAGATATAGTTGAAGGATAAAAATAATAATGTATTACTAAAATCTATTTTTTATATTATAATTTTTAAATTTTTTTAATTTTTATATTAACCCTTAATAATTAATTGTATTACTTGATGATATATATTTATTGATTCATTATTAACTTTCAATAGTAGTACAAAAAACTCTAATATATTTGTTTTTCGATCCCTCATCATAGTTATTGTCTTTGCAAAATACAATTGTTTTTAGATATTTGTAGTTTCTAAATTAATAATATATAAAAAATTAAATTCAATATTTTTTAGAAAGTATCATCATATACATTTTTATTTTTAATATTAATAATTTACTTTAAAAATAATCTTATATAATATTTTGGTGGAAGTTATGATTTCGTTCAATTTTATTTTAAAAAATATATTATATATTAAGGTTGTTAGGATCTTTTAGAATATTTTTTTAGTAAACTCTATATATTATTGAAAATTATAAAGAAGACAAGAGGAGTTTAAAATTTTATCATCTTTATGTATTTATATTCTTAAATAAAATAAAAAATATAATCTATATATTGATGCAATCTAAATTTATATGAAAAAATATAAATGATATTTAATAAAATAAATAGTATATCAAAATAAAACCTATATAGTATAATTTATTATTATTATTGAGATTTTGTATCTAATAATAAAGAACATTTTAGAAGCATGTTTAGAACTAATATGCCTACTTTTAAATAAATTGGTGATTTAGTTCTTTTTGGTATGAAACAACATCTACCTCTAGATTTAAAGAACCTACTAAATAAAAACTTAGAAGCCTTTGTTCACATTGTAATTACCTTTCTATAATTTTCATCTAATAGTACCTCAAAATAGAAGAATTATTTGAAGTTGTGAAATATACTATTTTAAAGGTTATAAAGCAATTTATAAGAAGTTTAGTATATAGAGGTAGTAACAAAATAAAATAGACTAATATTAAAAAATTGACTTTAGTAGAAAAAAAATTGAAAAGTGTCATGGAATACCTCAAATTTGTAGTGCTATTGACTATACATATATAAATATTGAACATCTAACATATATATACTATCTTTTGATTTATTTGACAAAGAAAAAAAATCTATGTTTTTTCATACCAGCCTTAATAAATTATGATACATGTTTTTGAGCAAATCTTATCATATTTTTAAGATATAGATGTATTATTATAATTATAAGTTAAAAAAACAAAATATCATAGAAAATACATATTATAATAGAAATTAAATTAAATAATACATCTTTAAATTTTCTTGCTTATATATATATACCCATAATATTTTTTAAATTTAAAGTCTTTTATGTCTTGACATCATCATTTTTATAGTTCATATCACTATAAAGCTCTAAAATTTTTCCATATTTCTTTATTGTTTTTAAATATTAAAACCAAATTGTATTCTTAACACATAGAATACTTGTAAGCAGTTCATTGTATATATGTTTATATATATATATATATATTTCGTGTACTTTATTCAAGAAATCTAATAACAACATTAATTGTATATATATATATATATATATATATATATATATATATTTATTTATTTATTTTGATTTTTAATTTTTTTTTCTTCTTCTTTTTCCACCAACATTACTATCAATATTAATGTCTTAAGTGACCTACTTTTTAGTACCTGAAATTGCATTTGATAATTCATGGATGCTCATCAGACAAACAATCATCGATATATTTCATCCAACATACGTGGGAGTAACGAACAGAGTTTCTGTTGACTACTAATTTCCGCCCACAGTTTGTGTGGGTTTTAGAACAGGACGAAGCTCTCACTTCGTTCTCTATCGCTTTCTAATGCTACTGTCTCATCAATGCCTTGTTCGATCGATCGAAGGTGGAGCACTCGATTTCACCCTTTGCAAGCTTCAATTGTATCGCATTTTGTGACCCCAATCGACGATTTGGTGGACACTCGGGAGACATGAGTATGTTCTCGGATTGAAAGTTCGATAGTGCAAGCTCTTGTGAGGAGCTGCTCCTCGAAGCACCTGTAGAGGTAACTCTTCGAGAGAGATTGTGAGGACTTCTTTCATTGGATTGGCTCTGCGAAGGAATTGAAAATAGTACCTGTTGGAGGAGATGATGAATTTCTGATTTTCTCTTTAAGAGATCCTATGCTTCGATTGGATCTAGTTAGGTTTGGAAGATTGCTAGGGCTCCTCTTCAGTCTGGAAGTATTAGGCACAGCGGGAGGTTATATTTGTAGCTGGAAATCCATTTGGATCTGGTTCGCTAGAGGATCGTTGAGTGAGTGTCGAGTCATTTGTTGGAGTACAGAGGAGAGACCTAAGGCTGCAGTGCAGTTGTTAAAGAAATTCGAGCACTGAGGTTTTTGAAACTTTGATTGTGCCGAAGCATCCAGAGTTCTTGAGAAGATTCTCACTGATTAACATTGATTCGTGTCTGTATGGCAGGAAGTTATTGGTTACTTTCCTGTTATTTTCTTAGCAGAATTTTTCCTCGTTTCCCCTCTGTTTGCACTTAAAATACTGTTTCTTTTCCTACTAGTGCGTGAATTGGACTAATTTCAAAGGTGCAGACGAACCACCTGCAGCATGTGTAGTATACATAGTGATTTTACCTGCCAAAAGCGTAAAAGGTGTAGATTGGAGTTGTTGCAATTAGTTTTCTCATAGAGATAACGTCAAATTGATTGTGGCCATAAAGAGTCTAGTGCACCAAATGAAGAGGTATACAAAAATTTGGGGATGCTAATTGTTTTTGGAATATTCAAAGTATTCGAAAGTAGAACATGGAACAAAGTGAGTAGACACTAAAGTTTGTAGCCCTGATGTTGAGTACAAGTTAAACGTGCTCATGAAAAGCTTGTGTGACTATTGACGGAACACGAATTGATTTCAGTGCACATCCTTATGATATCCTCTTGAATAATTCTGCTCTGGGCTGCCCTTTTGGTTCTCATTTTATGAGGATTAATCGAAGGTTGGTTAGATCCCAGGGAATCAGGATTCTACATTTAAATGACGAGTTGGTAATTGTGGGGCAGCTGAATCGATGTTGAAGGAGATTTTGGAGTTGTATACGCTTTTCTTGATCCAGTTGCAACTCTTGTGATCGTGAGTGTTATCTTTTTCGTTTCCTTTAATTATGAGTATCAGATTAGAGCTTGCCGTTGACGTTTCTGAAGATGTTTGATCTCATAGTGAATCTTGGACGGAGCCAAACTTGTTGAAAATTATGCTCACAACGTAGTAGTGAACAATATGAATAGTTGTAAGCTAGAAGAAATTGCAAGAAGATGCTTTCTCCAGTTAGAATTAGGGCATGCCTTGTTGTGTTGGAATTAGGGACATGCTGGGAAATAGGGGAGCTCGCTGCGATTCAGAGCGTCTTTGTGCAAGTTGCAGGGGTTTGTCACTGGTAATCGGATGGTCCAAGTAGCTTATTCTAGTAGTTCGCGTGCTGCGATTTTGATTTTTGTGGGTTCTTGGTGATCTTTGGTGGTTTGATTTAGGGATATTGTGACTACCTAATGGTGGGTTTCAAGATGGCAGAGGATATTGAGAAACTAGGTCACGCTGCCTTTGATAACGGGGACTTTGAACAGGCTTTGAATCTTTGCGTCGACCCTGAAAATGTGACGATGTCAACTGGAAAAGTCGCTGCTCATACCAACCTTGAGAACTTCACTGGTAATTTGTAAATTTTGGTGTCACGTTGAGTTGGGAAGGTACGAAAGAAGAGATAGATTTCTTAGAAAATAGGTCTATTAGTGCATACCTTGATCGGTACGATATGGATGCATGGAATTTGAGCGGGGGTGCAAACTCATATAAGATGTCTATGCTTTCTTCTTTTTCTGCTTCTAATTCATGTTATGGGCATTTCGGTTCTCAAGTCAAGGTAGAGAGGATTATAATACTAACAATTTGAGGGATTAATGATCAGGCGCTGTCAACGGCAGTGAAGAGGGAAGAGGAAATACCGATTCGCTGCTTTGTCAGTCATTATTGAACCTCTATGATGTGGCCGATAATGTTTTTAACAACATCCTTTCCCGGGTACTACGTTAATCCTTATTTTTACATTTTTGTTTGTATGATTGAAGACGTTTGTCACCTGAGCAGTGACGCCTTTTGACAGGTTATGCAGCAGTGTATACATAAATTGGATTCTGCTGTCCATCGTAGCTTTTCTTCATGGCCTTTTCTCCTACAATTTTCATGTTTTCTGTAGGTGAAAATGGAGCAGGAAAAACTGAACAATCTAACTGCAAGAATATCTGACAGAGAGGTAATTAGCGCTGCGCATCTCCCATAAAAACTTGATTCTGCCACAGATTTTTGTGGAGGCCAATAGCAACTCCGTGATATCCCTTAGGTTTGTTCTGCATGATTTACAGTTATAACTACATACCATGTGTACAGAGCTGGTTTAGCTGTCCTTCTAACAGGTAACTGATAAAGACTTGTTACAATTATTACGATTCTTAATTACGATTTCTCCCGAACAGAACTTGTGAAAAGGTTTTGGGTTATTTGGGTTCTTTGTATTGCTTATCATTATCATAAGTGCTCCAACAGCTCTTTTCAAATTTTTCAATCATCCAATTCGTCTACTTCGTGGCAGGCTCAAATAGCTGCATTTGCTGGAACGAAAGAGGCAATAACTTTGTTCTCAAGTGCAAAGTATCTTCAAGTTCCAACTGACCAAACAGATTTTGTACCAGTATTTGGTGGCAAACAATCAGAGCTTCCCATTGCAACCATATCATTGGCTGCATGTCAACATCAGGTGTGATTCCTTATGACCTTCTATGGTTGATTGTTGAAGAAATTTAAACAACATCAAGAGTTACTAATTTGATTTTGGAAAATCATTTGGCTGTCAGGATGGGGAAGGGGGTACTCTCGAGCTCTTTCGTTTTTTCTCGGAGACAAATCACGAGTACTGGTCTAGACAGACACAAAGCGCTGTATGTAATTCACTCCCGACTTCTCAGTAAATTGACATGCCTGTTGACATATATTGCTCTTTCCCTTAATAAATTCCTTCCTAGACATTTGATCATTTGTACGTTTGCGAATGAGAAATAGTCCATCTAGTGATCAAGGCGTCTTACGCACCCATTCTGTCTGATGATTTTGTCCAGGATGGACTTGGCAGGGTGCCAAAGGACATAAAATCTGTTGCAGATTGTATGCTTTTTAATTCATTGGAGCTCCCATATCATCTGTAAGTGTTCTATAAAATATAATTTCCTACGTGAATTTTTTTGAGCAAAATAGTTTTAAGAGTTATAACATCCACGTCAACGTTTTTCTTGTCTGAATTTCAGATTGCATTTTCGAATTTAGTAACCATCTAGCCATTTCTTTTTCTCGGCACAATATGCATCACGCTAACCAACAGTCCTCGCTTCTGGCTTTGCAGGTATAGGGTCGTGGATAACCTAACGGGAGCCGATATTGTGGTAGGAGAAGAAGAGCCCAAGCATAAGCCTCCTCCACTTGCTGCGCCACCTCAAAGTGTTCTAGCTGGCGATACATTGGTGAGTAGGTAGAACATTATTTGTGTAACTTGGAATATTTGATTCTTGTTTAAGTAAAATCGCACGTCTGATCCAGTTGACCTGCATTTCTTAAAATTTGCATTAGTTGTATGTTTCTGTAATGAAATCGCTATTATTTAAAGTGAAAATTTTCAATATGAGGCTTTACAGTGTTAGCGTAGCTCGGATCAATGTTCTGATTAGTGTCATATATTTGTAATCTGTCTGGTTCAGAGCTCATCAGGAGTTCAAGAATACGGGTTTAGGCCAATGCTTGGTGAAGTTCCATCCTTCAGTTTGCCCAGTACTCTTCCAAACCTGCCTATGGTTGCTGACATAAGCTGGAGTGGTAAGTTTGTTTCTTCCAGTTTTCTCATTTCCATCTTCTCCTTCATAATACTCCAATGATCACGGCACTGTCTACTCTAACACTCAGTTTGCCCAGTACTCCAGTGATCAGACACATAACTCTAGCTATTGGGCAGACAGTGTTAGAGTAGACAGTGTCTGCCCAATAGCTAGAGTTATGTGTCTGATTTAAGAGCAGGTGTCTTTAATCATGCACTTGAATGATGTGATGTGTGCATACTACAAACCTTGACTTCTTAGATAATTTGAAAAATTACCTGGCGGAGTTATTAACTTACTAAACAAGGTTTTTAAGAGTTGTGTTTTTGTTGAAATCTTTTGTCTTGCAACAGGATCTTCACGTCAGTTTCAATCCATTCCTTTGATTTCTCCATCCGTTGGACATTACAGAAACGCCTCTTTTGGTGACAGTTCTGTCGAGGGTACTCCAACTAAGAGTGATACGAAGTCACTAGATAGTGAGTTTTCAGACAATCTAACCACTCCATTGACCACCAATTTATGCACTTTACAATAATTTCTTGGGTCATTTCGGTTTTTATTGCATGCTAGCTGCCTTTAGTTGTAAGTTCTCAAGCTCTCAAACTTACTGTTTTTTGTGTAAATGATATTCTATAATCGCTCCAGGATTGAATGGGTAGTCTCATACGTGAAGGACGTCTGCTGCAAATGTAGACTTGAGTAGATCTATACTAATTAATATAGGGATCAGGAAGTTCATTCTATTCCGTTTGTTCAATATTACAGGTTCAACACGTGGCTTTGAGGATGTTATGGCTGCTGCTTCCTCTAGGTTGAGTCTACCTCAACATCCCTCTCCACTCTTGACTGAGAGTGGTACCTTCCCTGCTGGTAAGCTTCCAAGTCCTTCACTGTTTATTTTAGAAAACGTTTGTTTACATAATTTCTGAAGATAGTTATTTGAATATTAAGACTGGTAACCTGGAACTGAAAGTATTTATGGATCAGCTGGTTACAAGCCATTTGAAAAGAAGACAGTTACGTAAGTTGCAAAAACTTCAATGCAGGAATGTGTTGGTAAAATCCCATCACTAAACAAAAGTTTTGTGACTGGATCTGATTAGGTTTGTGAATATTCCACACACATGCATGTTCTCTGCCTCTTTGCTCTAACTATGTTGGGTGATGCATATATCCATCAAAATCTATTTTTGCCAAATTTTGCTTGGTCGTAACCTGTTAATTGTTATCATGGCAGATGTTCGATCAATGCACTTACCGAAGTTGCAAGCGTCTCAGACCTCTGATTTCCGGCTGCCAACAATTGTGACAAAAACCAAGAGCGCACAAGATGTTCCACGTTCGGTTTCTCAAACAATCCCAGCAGTACCTTCGCCTCCTCCCCCTCGTCCTCCTCCCCCCCCTCCCCCTCCCCCTCCACCACTACCACCGCTGCGATCACCAACACAGCCAGCTCAAATTAAAACATCTACTACTTCGAGCTCTGAGAGGCCTGACTCCAGCACGCAACTTGAAGCGGTGGGCCCCCGAATCCTTCCGTTGCCAATAGGTGTGTTTTCTTACTTGGCTGACCTCCTACTGCAAGTCTCTTGGCATCACATAAACGGTAGTCATTGTCTATTTGTGTTCTGAAAATCGATTCATCCACTCTGGACGGTTGTCTTCAAACGTACAAATAAGGAGTTTCTTCCAAAAACAGATTATGTACCCGTCGTAATTAAATTATGCAGTTATTTTCTACTGAGCACTGTAGAGCACTGGACCTGCAGTATGTCTTATGTTGCTTGCTGGTTGATGACAACAACAGATGCAAGCCGTGCAGCTTTGCTGGCATCTATTCGTAATCCTAGTATTCAGCTTCGCAAGGTATGTTCGTTTCTATATAGCTTGGTCTTCCCCCGTCAGTGTTCCTCTCTTCCTATCTTAATGCAACTTATGTACATCTTATCCTGGCTTGTGTTCAGACAATCATGTTATTTTCAACACAAGTAACATGCAAATCAGGAGGAGCTGTTTTTGCTGTTGTTGGCGTCCTTAACTGTTGTGGTTGTCGAGCAAGAGAATAATAGTATCTTTATTATTGATCAGTCTTGTGTCGTAAATGCCTATAATCCTTATGCATTTTTACTGGTTTTTGCAGACAAATGTTGGAGACAAGCCAACTACATCTACAGATAAGTCTCAGTCTTCAAGTGGAAAACAAGTTGATTCCAACCGTCCAAAGGTCCACTTCAATGCCACTTTGCTGTTATGAAAGCCTTCAATGTATACCCTATTAAATGAATTCTTCCATCCCAAGCGTTTGTGTGATTTTGCAGGATATTATTTTATCCATCATTTGAGGGGATGTTTGTTGATTGAGTCTGCTTAGAAATTCTTCGAAGATCTTTAACTCCCATTAGTAATCAGATATTTGCAATGCATACCACCTTTTGTATTTATCCTGTAAAGTAATCCTTCCAGCACAATATGACCGTGATGGCAGACTGTGAATGTTCTCACTGAGATGGCGAACACCCTTAAATTGCGAAGGTTATCTATGCAAGGTGCTGCTCACGATAAGAGCCAGGTACTTACGTATTGAGAACCAACTTGTTTTCTCCTGAAACCAGCTATAACACTTATTTGCTATGTGGAGTTTGCAGAAACTTTCAGACTGAACTTGTGTGTTTCGTACACTCTCGCTGTGTTGTATTGTGCAGGCGAAACCAAGTAAAATACTTGGAAATGAAGATACAGACGCTGGTAGCGTCTCAAGTGGATCTAACAGGTTTGCACATTTGCATGTTCCTACAGATTTCAGTTTGTTGTTCTACTCGCTTTTGGATTGTGGATGATCGTTTGCTGTTTTTCAAGTAGAAAAGTATTATTTTGTAAGTGGGTCATGATTACTATTCATGTTCCAAGTTGCGTCTGTAGAAACCAGGCTTAGTTTTACATTTCAGTAATAAATATTGTAGAAGATTCTCTGGTACGTGTAAGAAAGTTACATACCTGCTAACATTTATGAATTAATTGTTTGATTGGTACTCGACCTTCAATGACCTTTCTTCTTGGCCGCTTCAAACAGTACCGGTATTACACTACCGGTGAGCTTGTTGCCGAATTTGCGCGCTCTTTTGCACTGATTTTTTATCTCTTTTGTGGGTAGCAGAAGATCTTTCTGTACTAGTTTGCAATTTTAAACATAAACAGTCTAAACTATGGAACTTTTTATGAAATGATGAACTTTAACATGCTTATATATTGCATCGTAGCTGGCACTGTACTTACGTTAGTATGGCTAGTATGCGTGATAAAGGTTTGGGATTAGCTCGTATTTCAGTTTGTCACTCTTGGGATACGCTTTCTGTAGCTTTTGTGATGTGTTCAGGACATCATTTATATAGCACGGCAGCTAAAGATCAAAATATCAGAAATCAAAAATCAAAACAACCGAATAGACAAAGTTTTTTACAAGTGTATTACACAATCCAACTATATGATCGCCAACTCGTATTTGGATTTTTCTTATTTGCAGATAAAGAATCTCCATGATTACATTGCCTCAAGAAACCAAGAGGTGAGCGATGATGACGATTGGGAAGAATGAAGCTTTTCTTGGAGATCGATCTGCAATTGTGTAAATATCACCCTTCGAAGACCTCTGAATATTTAACCGAACAAGCTTACGTAGTTGAAGTAGGAGATTTATGAAAGCATGGTCTGGGACTATTAGATATGCCCCTGCAGTTTTGCTTTTTCACCTTGGAATTCCATCCTTTTAAAGGTATGTACTGAGCTCTAGGTCTCCACTCCCGTTACTCCTTTTTCGTCTTTGTGAGTAATGCACTCGAATTACATCGCACATTTGCGAATTCAACTGTCTAGAAGGCCTCTGTTACGTTGCACCTTTTCATGAAGTGCTTCTTTTCTCAAGAAGTTGCAGGTAACACATTAATTCCAGACTCGAACAGCGTGGTATGGTGGACCTTACGGCGTTGCTTGTTGTTGATTATCTGGTAGTGCAGTATAACTCTTGATTAGATAGTGCAAGCCGTTGGAAAGTCGTTTCCTCTTGTACCTTCGGAAAGTGCTTTTTGTAGATACGTTCATCGTCGATGTTACGTATCTTCTAATGATTCAGTCTTCACCTATTGGCGCACCAATTGGACAAGGGCTTTTGGTCCCGCGGCATGGTTCTGAAGATGATTGGGATTACTTTCTTCCGAGAATAGAAAACTTGTCAGAATACCAATGCACTTTGTAAAGGAGCTGTACTATTATAGAAGCACTTGGAGAAGTGCGACAGGGGCTAGCACATACCTGTACATACAACCACGCGTGAGTTCATTCCTCCAAACCATGCTCATGTCCAGGCACACTCAAAACGGTTGGGTGAATCGATTAACTTCGAAGACACTTTCTTAACCTTGGCTTAGTACAAATAATATTGAAATGATTCTTACTCAGGGTGCGTTCAATTGAATGATTTGAATTCATGCTGTTGACAAGGAAAGGCCAAAACCTTTTCAGAATATTTGTACCAGAAGGAGAACAGAGACTTTCTGGACTCAGAAATTAGGCCTCTTTTAATCATTGAACAAAGGTCTTAGATTAATCAAACTGTCCAATAGAAAGGGATGAAAACTTAATATTTTTAGGAGCGTTGTAGACAAGGAAGAAGCATCTTCAGTAAGATCGTTCTATATCCTTGCTCACCGTCCTTTATAATTATGGGTGATTATTTTAATACTTTAAGCGCATGAAAGCTGATTTTTAAATGATGATTTCTTGTAAACCAAATAGTTTGATTCAATGTTTTTAGAATTTGTGTTGTATTTGGAACGTAATAGAGATTACCAAAAGGGTTTTACTTAATACATGATAAGTTAATTAAATGTAAATCGAAGATAATTTCACCAATCGCACAATGATACAGGAATTGGTATTCTGACAAGTTTTGTATTCTCAGAAAGCATAAAATGGTGTCCTCAAAGCAAAAAACAGAGAAAAAGTTTTCATAGCAAAATTTTACTTCATAGTCACTAGGAATTCCAACAACACCTACACCTTGCCACGAACTATCTCCACGTCAGTCAGGACAGAAATAGAAAATGATAATAACAATAACAACTTTAATTACACGTTTATATGTATGTGTATGTTTGCTTGCACAACCCAAGATGTGCTCAAGTAATGCATTAACTAATGAATTATACGTAGGAATAGACATAATTACATTTGGGTGCACTGAAGAACAACTACTGAATGTAGTATGATTTGGTGAATGTAATATTATTGGGGTTTGAGGATGGGGTTGATTTTCTTCCAGAGAATGAGACAGAAATGGACAATTCCGTGTAGCACATGGATTGATGTGAAAAGTTTCATGGCTTGCGTTGATTGCAATGGAAGTGGTGGTCCACCAGTGGGTTTGGGTACCAATCTTGCAGGAAACCTAACAACGTTGGAGGAATTCACAAGCAATTCAATTTTGTGATTCACTTTTCGGGGAAAAGACTTTCACCAACTTGTGATCCGATGCAATTGTCTGCCTGCTTGCTTGGTTTCTTTTGTCGTTTTGATGTTGTTTTCTTTTCTTTTTGGGGGGTAGGGTAGTTGAATGTGAATCAGTTGGAATGCAGGTGCCGGGATCAGCAAATCTATTGTTGGTACCGCCTTCAATTCACCACCAAGAGCCGAGCGAGAGGGAGAAGGGAGACCCACAAAGGCAAGTGCATGGAAAGCGTAATGGACACAAGGTAGGGGCACAGGAGTAGGGGAAGGTTAAGAAAGTAGGGCAGGCGTAGGGGGTGTTGAGAAAGTAGTAGTAGTAGTCGTCGTGGTAATGTAGGCCATGTGGTGCTGCCGCAATGAAAGGGACGAGGGGACGAGCCCAAGCCATGCCCACCGCGACCACGGCGATGGCAATGATGGTTGATCCGATGATCGGATGACGGGGATGTGCCGATGCTGTCGATGTTGCCCCGACGTCCAGCAACGATGCCAACGTGCACTTCGTTGGACCCCGCATCACTTCAACCAAACTCCAACACTCACCACTCCACACTCGTTTTCTCTACCCTTCCCTTGCTCGTCACGCCGCTCCTCCAGGCGGACCTGAACGACTTCTGGTTGTTGCATCCTTTCCGTGATGGCCATGCTCTGGCTTCTTCGCGGTGTTTCTCTTTGACTTTATGGCATTGGTAGACGGTCGGTGACGCTACGATGCGGTGGGGTAGCGGAGGTAGAGGTTGTTTTTTCGAGGCAGATGGTACTTGTCGCGGGGAGTGGCGGAGGCGTGTTGGGGGATTTGGATGAAATGACAATGCAGTGTGTAGGGTGATGTCCGGATGACCGGGGCAGTCGGGGATATGGCACCAGAGGTAGTACAGGATTAATTGGCGGAGCAAGCGAGAGAGAGAGAAAGAAGGGCAGCGTGGAGGTGATACAGGGCAGGATTATGGAGTGGAGGAGCTTGCGGTGGATCGAGAAGGGGTTGCCTGTGGTGGATCAGGTGGTGTGGTTATTGCGGGAGCATCGTTTTGTCATGCACGTTGAACCTGGCTGGGTCTGTGGTCAGGGTTTTGCGAAGGTCGAACAGTAGGGAAGCGGCCGGAGGGAAGGTGGACAGCGAGCGGAAGCGGTGGAGTGGACGTGCTGAAGTTGCAATCTACTATGAGCGGTGGGGTTTGTGGTGTTGAAGTGTAGGGTTGAAGGGGCGGAGTCATGCCGATGATGGAGGTCGGTGCGTGTCAGTTTGTATGGTCGCCATCGTCGGATGGCGATTACAGCAGTGATGACGATGACTCGAATTCTGGGGTTTCTAGTGGCAGAGATCGTAGGCTTTTATATCCGATGCCCCAGTCGCATTGGTTTCCACGATCGTTTTCGTTTGGGCCATATGTGGCACCGGGAGTTTCGAGGCATCGTAGTGGGGCCAGTGCACCGGCTAGAGCGTCGTCAAGGCAGCATGCTGGAGCCAGTGCACCGCGATTGCACATCCAGGTCACCCGTTCGGTACATCTCCGCTCCTGAGTTGCAGATGGGTTTGCATGCCTTGTAGGGCGACGGTGTCCGGAGCCGTATATGGTGTGTGGGGGCTTGTCTTGGTAGTTTTGGAATTGCACAACAGCGTACAAGTCATATGTTTTGTAATCGGAGCGATTGGGATTTCTTAGTTAAGTAGTCTACTGTCGTTGACGCTCGCTGGCCCTAGCAATGCATGGCTTCAGTTCCTATGAGCAGGTGTTTGGGCTCCTGAAGACAAGCTCGGGTGTAATGACAAGACGACTGTACACACATGAGGGTTAGGGCAGCAAGACTGTGAGGACGCTGTCACTATCGTGGGTGTTTTCGCGCCACAATATTTCGGCTGATTAATTTGACGAAGGGTTCCATGTTGATGACGCAGTTGGCATACAAACTTACGAAGGATATAGTGGGGACGTATCAAAACTGCAACCTCGAGTTTGCATTTTCACCGGATCTGAATCCGAAACGATACCTCACTGCTCCATCGACAATTGTTTCTGAGAATGGGCTGGACAATGAGAGGCATGACCTTGTGCTGTATTTCAATCAGGTCCTGGTGAATGACGATGGCACTCGCAGGTGGGTAATTTGTACACTTGCGATGAAGCTGATTGTAGTTTTTATTTATTTTATTTATTTCATTGTGTTTAATCCTGCTCGAGGGCATAATTTGGATGATTGTTTTCATTACGGTAGTTTTTGGATGGAGGTTGGGGCGCATAGGCGTTCGAATTTTTGAGCAGAGCACGAGGTATTTGGGAGCTTGGTGCATGCAGAAAGTGTGCAAATTGATGTGAGTGAGGTTTTGAACGCGTGAGGGTGGGATGTGGGTGTGGGTGTGCGTCCGCGGGCGCAGATATGTTGTGAAAGATCTTGTGGGTTCAGGTACGTTCGGACAGGTAGCAAAATGTTACACGGAGGAGACGAATGAGTATGTTGCAGTGAAGGTGATAAAGAATCTGCCAGCTTACTGCACCCAAGCGCGGTTCGAGATCGGAATTTTGCACATGGTATGGCTTGACCTTGCACACGGATACTCCTCCCGCCTTTTTCTGACTGTAATTGCGGGTGTATGCGAACTTCTTACAGGCAGATTTTCAGAAGTTGCTGGATATTCAGATGAGATGGGCAGTTGTGAGTCCGTGGTGTAGGACTTTCGTGACTCTCGGTTTATAAGAAGAAACTTTTGAGAGTACCCAAGCTTTCTGGGATTTGGACAGGAGGAAGGTGTAGATTCGTGTAGATGCATGCCTGAATGAAAAAGGGTTGCTTTAACCTGCGGTTGTTGACTGTGATTGACAGCTAAACAGGGAATATGATCCAAATGACCAGTACCATATCGTTAGAAGCCTAGATCACTTCCAGCACCATGGACATCTCTGCATCGTGTTTGAGCTACTTACGGAGAACTTGTGAGTGCATCCTTCGAACTGTAGGGACCAGTTTTATTGGTTTTAGGCGGCAAATAGAAATGTGAGGCGGAAGGTTGTGTAGCGCATAGAGGTTTTGGGTATAGTCCAAGTGTGCATGAGAGTAGTGGAGAAGCTTATGACAACTTTTGAACGCGTGAGCTGAGGTGATACGTTGTGCAGTTTCACTTGCAGGTTTTGCGAAGGGCGTGACATTCTTGGTTGGTTTGATGGTGGTTTCAGTTAGGATGCGTACAGTGGGTTCTTATTGATGGGTTTTGGCTCTGCAGGTACGAGCTGTTGAAGAAGACGAGTTTGAAGGGCATGTCGCTTGTATTGGTTAGGATGTTTACCAAACAGGTATGGATCTTGGTGGAACCGCGACATGTTGCTAGTTCAGAAATGCAGATGTGCGATGTGTGTTACTGTGTGCTTTTTCTCTGGTTAAGACGTTTTGTGGTTTTGTAAGGTGGAAACTTGAGTTTCGTGTGTTGGGTTTGCGAAATGGGTCGTTTACAGCCGCCTGTCTTGGAATGTGTCCTTGAAGAAATGCTATCCGTGGCCGTCATGGTTGGAGGAAGTTGTACTATCCCAGTTGTTTCAGATTGCAGGTTTATGTGGACTGCATGTGAAAGAGTTGGATACGCTGATGAGTCTGGATGTGGGTGTGTACAGTTACTGAAATCTCTGACTCTGCTGCGGGAAGCTAGAGTGATACATTGTGATTTGAAGCCGGAGAACATTCTTCTTATCGAGAGGTGATTATTATGTACTTGTCGGTTGTGCGCACTAGTGTGCATGGTCTACGTGAACGGAGATTTGGGAGTGTCGTATCCAGTGTCGGCGTCTTCGAATGCAAGTGGCGATTTTTGCATTTGACCATGCAGTTGTGGTTGAATCTTTTCGATTTCTTAGCTAGGGTTGCTTTCGTAATCTTTGCTGGACTGATTATGGTCGTGTAGGGGAGGTGATGTGCATTGTTGGAAGTTTTATCTTGTTGCAGGGTTGTTGAAGAATTCGACTGACGTGTTTAGACGTGCCAGGCTAATCCATTTTTATGGCTGGATTTTGTTTGCCTTAGTTTTCGGTCAGCGGAGTTGAAGCTTATTGATTTCGGGTCTGCGTGTAAGGAAGACCATACGGTGTACACGTATATTCAGGTAGAGTGGTGGTTCGCATCCTAGGATTTGCTGTCCATAAAAGATGTTGAAGCTGATAGGTGGAAGGTTAGTAATGTGATGTTGGAGTAACGTGGTGTAGTGCCGCTTTATGTATATGAGAGAGCCGACGTGCGCAGAGTTGAATGCAATGTACGCTGAAGTGGATGTTCTTGCTAACTTGGATTGTACTTTGAATGAGTGCAGAGTCGGTTTTACAGGTCACCCGAGGTATTGCTTGGTCACCGGTATACGACCGCTATTGATATGTGGTCGTTAGGGTGTGTGGCAGCCGAGCTTTTCCTAGGGCTGCCATTGTTCCCTGGAGCTTGCGACTTCGACATGCTGCTGTTTATGAAGGAGAAACTTGAGTATGTTCTATTTTTGTGACGATGTAATGATCACGGGCTTGGTCAATAGTGATTCGCGTGGTTGCAACTGAGCGTCGATGAATTGGTAGCGAAGATTGTTGCGTTGCTGTCAGATGGCGTGTTAGTTCATGTTCTACCGTCGGTTATTTGCACTGATGCATGATGAGCGTACTTTGGTGGATAACCAACCGTGAGTTGGTATTGCCATCCGACACTTATGCATGGTGTGGATGGTGTTGGTTCAGGAGTCAACCTAGTGATCATATCTTGAGGAATGCGAATTTCACAAACAGGTTCTTCAAGCTTCTGACTGCTGCTCCTCATGCTGATCACAACCGCAGCGCTTATCAGCTGCTGACAGTGGAGGAATATGAAGTGGTATGTTCTCCGATGATTGACAACATTGAATTTGGTGACTGAACAACGGCTTTTCGATCATGTAATATTCGGCTGATTTACAGACTAGTGTGTTGATATGGCTTTTTGGAGTGTAGCACGTTACACTACATTACAGACGACGATCCCTGAGGTTCTGTTGCGAATAGATGTTATTGTAGCTTTCACGTTGGTATCAGAAGTATTATTATGGACAGAACAACGTATAGCCTGAACATGATGAAGATTTCACGACGTGCCGTGAGCCGAGGTGTCGTGATGTGGCGGTGTATACTGTGGGCTCTTGAATAGAGCATGAGGTAGTGTTAGACAGTATGCAAGTAATGGAAAGAGTTTAGGGCTGACAGCACGGCTTGAATAGTAGGGACTGACGCAGCTTCTTGAGGATACGATTTTGGCTCTTGATACGTTGGGTTGCCGTGCAAGTTATGGTTGGTAGAATGATTTGACGTGAGTGGGTCGTGCAGCGACATAGGAGAACACCGGAGATTGGGAGGAGGTACTTTCATGGCACACTTGCTGAAGTGATAATGGGGTATCACATGAAGCCCATGTCAGCGGCCGAGCAGAAAAGAGGTGGTGCACCATTTGCTAACTGATGACTTTGAGTTGCAGCGTGGTGTTAGAGGAGCTGTTGAGCGGTTGTTTTTCGTTGATGTACATATGTTTTGGAAGTTGGTAGGGGGTGCACCTTTGTTCTTTGTGTACAAAGGAGTTGCTCACATAATAGTATTTATCATGCTTGTCGTGTGTGTCACACGGGTTAACGCACGGTGTGAAGTTGTTTTCCGTGATCTCATTGAGGAACTAGATTTTTGTTGGTAATCATGCAGAGATGCTGGCTCGAGAGAGCTTTGTGGACTTTCTGAAGGGCTTGATCGAATGTGACCCAAGGAGGAGATGGTCACCTCAGCAGGTAATGGGATTTGGCGGTTTTATGAGTTATTTAGAAGAGATTGGTTCCACATTGATGAGAATATTATGATGATGGAATGATAGTATTGCTGTTTATTTGGAATCTTAAACCTGGTGTGATTTTATGAGGTAGCCTGAGTATGTCGGTGGTTCACTGTGGGTTGGTGATCCTCGTGTGCAGGCCGCACAACATCCATTTATAACAGACGAGCCGTTCACTGGACCTTACGTTCCTGTTCCAGAGACTCCACGGACGGTAATTTCTGCGGCTAACTTACTGGCGTGGGATGAGGTTATTTGTGGCTTATCTATGCATGTGATGGCGTGGTACGGTGGAGTTAGCAAAGTTGCATGAAAATGAGTTATGGAGGTTGCCAATGTGCGTGGTGATTTGCGCAGCCTGTGAATCGCAGTCTTCTTATAGACCACAGAGGCGCGGCGGGGCACTGGGTCGGTGCAGGCCTCTCTCCCCAAGTAAGTTGGCGTTGCATATGATTTTCCTATGATCTCACAAGAGGTTGAGGGACACTGGAGGCTGCTGCGTTTGAAGTTTATCTGTTTAGTGTTGGATGAATATCAATTGATCAGTTTGAAATAGACGTGGCTTGAATGTGAGTAAAAGGAAATTGGTGTGTAAATTCAGCTATTTGTGGTATGTAAAGTGTGTTGGAAGGCTTGACTTGAATGACACGGTTCTTGGAGCGTGCAATAATCATGAGAGATGATAACCTGGGCGTGAAAATCAGGTGGGAGGATTGAATTCAGGTCCTCGGTATGGTGTGAGTCCTCAGCAGCACACGAGTCAGTTTTCAAGAGCGAGTAGCTATGGCAGTGTGGGCAGTTTTGGGAGCTATGGAGAAGGTGTGACGATGGACGGTAACTTTGAGAGTTACATGGACGAATCGGGTGCACGTGTGATGGGTATGAATTCTCAAGCATCAGCGGTGGGTAGCTCTCCGGAAGCAAGTTGGCAAGGGAGACCCTTAGTACCATCTATACATCCGCAACATCCAGTTCTTCGGTCACTGAATCTGGGAGCTAGCCCATCGTTCAATCTCGGGGCGAGTCCATCTGGGTTTGGGCACCCATTTCTATATCAGCAGTCTCCTGGTCCTTACGGTGCGTCGCCAGGATCGTTTCCTTCGTCACCGGCATCCAGTTTCTTCCAGTCTAATGGATCTCAATCGCAAGTGGGTTCTCCAAATCGGTATGGACCAGCATCGCCTGCGCGGCAATTGTTGGAAACAGCAGTGGTTAATGCGAACGCTGCGCAAGGGCATTTTCATTGGAGGCGACCTTGGCAAGCTCCTCCTGGTTCCGGTGGGCATGGTCAACAGCAGCAGGTCCAGCAGCAAGAGTTGGCGCATTGGTCGAGGCTTCAGCACGGCAGTGGAAACGCGAACGCGGATGCAACGTCGAACCTGAGTTTCGAGGGTCAAGGTGGGATACGGAGAGGTGGTCCTCCTGCACCTCACTCTCGAGGTGCTCGAAATAGCAGCAGTTCGGGAACTGCACAGTTGCAACGAGGGGCATCTGGTTTTGGTCCAGGTACGCTGGGTGCGTATCTATCACCAAGAAGTTCTATGGACAGTGGAGAGGATGATTCTGCAGTAAGCATTCACTGGGATCCCGATTTCAGGTGAGACATGGTGAAGATTGTATGTTTCTTTTGCAAGTTTATGTGCCCGGGAAGTGGATGTAGGAGCTGTTCGTAGGTCCTCACCTGATGCTTTCTTTAATCATGAGATATTAGGTTGTCCGTGGGATGAGATAGGGATTGATTGTAGGGTTGCTTTACGTGAGGGACATAAGTGGTGATGTGGAGTTTTGTGGTGAGATAATTGCGAGGATTTCAACGGTTGGTTGGGGATTTAATGCGTTTGTTTCCTGCTGTGGGAGTTTTGGTTGTTTTAGAAGATGTGATTGGATTTTTCTGGTTTTGACATAGTGGAATTGGAGGTAAAACAGACGAGTGAGAAAATTTCGTAAGATCACATGTTCCACTTGCAGTGGGTTCTGTGGTGGTGGAGATGATGTGTAGGTCAGTAAGCCGGCATACATGCGGGCCGGTAGCAGACTGGCACTGCAGTTGTTTGTTTAGCGTGTTTTGGGTGGTTTGACTGGCTCTGAGGAGGTACTGAGATTTATAATTCGGGTGCAGTGATGAATTTCTTCATGAGGATGCCCACGAAACTGGAATAAGAAGGGGTCCTAGTAGGTCCGGTGGAGTTGTGGGTGACGGCGTCTTCGATGGGACCACATCGAGGAGGTACGTGCTTGATTCTAACTCAGTTTCTGTCACTTACATGGCTTTTAGCGAAAGCGTGTTGAGTCCATTCGGGCCTTTTCATGCCGAGGTAGATAACTGGTTCGATGAATTGATGCTTTTTGATAACTGTTACATTCAAGGATGTTGCAGTGCTAGAAGGACTCGATCTGTTCTCTGTAACGTGTAGCGCATAGCTCATTCGCTGTGGATTTTGATGCAGTTGTGGTGTGAGCTGTGTTTGCAGGACGTCACAAGGGCGAATGAGTACTTCAAGCATGGATAGCATTGCGTCCTCGAATAGCTCGCAGTCTGGGTACCCACGTCAGAGGCCTGGTCAGTTTTCTCCGAGTCAAACTTCTCCGAGTCGACTTGGCCCCCAGGTCTCCCAAGGTTTCCATCAGCAGCGTCAACAAGGAGGTAACCAGCAGCAGCAGGCGCAACATGCAAGGCAGCAAATATCACCAGAGCAAACCCCTATGCACCCTGTTCATCAGGTTTCCAGGAGGCAGGTGTCCGGGGATGCGGGTGGTACAATTGCCGGACCAGCATTGTTTCAACAGCATCAACATTCCCTCCTGTTTCAACAGCAGCAGCTGCAGAACGCTAATCACCAACAGCATTATGGGGTGGTTCACGGTGGTGTCGCTGTATCGAGAGTGAATGTCAGTCAAGGTGACCCGAATGCGAATGCCCCTGCTGCAACAGGGATTGCGATGGCTGCAGGCATAGGTCACGAAGGTGTAGGTTATGCGATGCACGGTGTCCCACATCAGCGTTATTATGGTGGAGAAGAGCTGCAACATCAGTGGTCGATTCCTCAGAATCAATACTTTCCGAACGAGCTTCACCAAGGTTTGTTTTTATTCCTTGGGTGTTGGGGTCGAGAGGTTTGTGTTGGGAGGTGTGTCTTGCATTACATGCGATTTTCATCCGTAGTTGCCCCTGTTTATTTTGTTACCGAAGTTTTTCGTTGGTTGATGGTTGTGGCGGTTTCGCAGCCCTTGGGACTGAAGGGAGTTGGGTGATGTTCAGGACCAAGGCCCCCGATGCCAGGTCGACGTTGAATGAGGGCTGTGATGTGGCACATGGGTTGAGTCATTTGAGCAGGCATGGAATGTGGCGACATGCGGAGGCCTTGTTGGTTTGAGCAGAAGTATGCGAGAGTCCAAAAATGGATACTGAGGGGCTTGTGCTAGTATGGCCTTACTTTGAGGCGTGTTTTAGACTTTATGCAAGCTTCGCAAAATATCAACGTTCAGCTCATTACAGGTATGTTAGCAGCGGTGAGTTGGTGTCCATGATCACTTAGTAATTATGGGTTTGTCAATAGATGGACGTTTGTGCTGCTTAGTTACTGGTCTTGTGTCTGTTATGGTGAGTATTTTTGTTGACATGAAGCATTTGAGTATCGTGGTCTGGGAGATTGATTGGTTTCGGTGCGATATCGCACAGGGTATTTGGCCATTTAATTTTAAAGACCTCATCCAATTTGGGCTGTCCAAGAGTTGGGCAAAGCAGAATGTTGGAGTTGGTGCGCTTCGTTCTGCATCTTCATGATTCCCTTGACACAAAGGTGTCCAGGTTCCCACTTGGTTCTTAAGAATGCCTTGGTTAGGGTGTGCACGTTCTGACAACGGAATGCTGCATGTGGTGGCTGACGCAGTTTATGTGCTGTACAAAAGGAGATCGTGGATTGTGGGAATGGTTTTCGTAGGCAAAGCTGTTTGAAAATTCACCCCAATCGGTCTGAAACAGAAGTCCTGCTGTTGTGGTTACAGATCAGCACAAGAGTTGATTAGTAACGTGGCAGAGCTGTATTTGAATTATGAGTATTATTTATTTATTTTTATCTCGTCAACACCCCACCACAGGCATGACACGATTTTATTATTTATTTTTCAAGGCGTACACTTTTTTGGTTATTTTAAATGTAAGTCTTTTTGTTGAATCAAACAATCTTAAATATAATGACCTGTTTACATTTGAAGGTACAGTCTCAACTGTTAGTTGTGAGGCACTCGTGTACTATGAGATCAAAATGTCTAAATAGAGTTCATTTTACTTCATTTAGCAACAAAACTCATTTGATATACTTTTATGAAGTACACAATGTTCTTCAATCTGAAGTACTTGCTCAAATTATAAAAAAAATTATTGATTTATATGTCGGAGTCATATGTATGAAGTATGTAAATTTTGATTATTAAAAATGTTACATGTTTACACATGTTATAATTTGAGGTTTGAGGACCGTCTTTAGAGCTTGTCTGTGATGGTTTTTATGAGCGCATTTTAACACAATTTTCAAAATACAGAATTGTTTAAAGATGTTGCTTCAAAATTATCCAACAATCATTTGATGAAAGATTATAAAAATATAATAGTTAGTATTACTTAATTTTGCAATGAAACCATCACACACATATACATACATATTTGTCCATTGCTTTGCTTCAAAAATAACATATTATTGTGTCACCAAGGTGTAATTAAGAATAATATAAATTGAATGGAAATACAAATGGATGTATGGATGTTTAAATGAATGAAAATATACATGTCTTTATCAAATGTTGTCTTAATATTTTTTTTCTTTTTTTTTCTAAAGTGTCTTGTAAAATTATATATATACATATATAGGGAAATGATAAAGTAATCCAAATTTGTACTAAAGTGATCCACCTATCATCATAATTTTGCACATGGATAGTACAAAACTTCATCATCATTAAGACAAATCTACATTTGGATAAATAGAATCATCATTTTGGATATAATTTCCAACAGTTCTCAATAGTTTTCAATGGCTAGTAATAATATCTTTCTATTGCTCTTTCCCTACTTGTCCTATAAGTATGTGTACTCAATTTCCTTCTTCATCTGATTTTAGTATATATTCTTTTTCAAATTATGTATAGTGGATAGAAGAGAAGAAATTGTATACTCTACAATTTTATTGCATTTTGCAATGGAAAGTGAGAAATATGTGTGCACCACTAGAGGGGTATTTTGAGAGTATAGACAAAATAAAATGTAGTATTGATGCATTTACATACAATTAAGGCTATATTTTATACAAATAGTGCTTTGACAAGATTACATTGATCACAAATGTGATAGAGGAGAGGTTTAATGTGATCAAAATCATTATACTCTTAAACAAAATTGTGCAAGTTGTTTGACATGATGTCTATTTGTGTTGCATGCTTGTCATTTACATAATAGTATTTAATGGTATTTGATTGTTCGAAATGCTCTTCATAACTATGGAGCTACTTCTTTTCTTTTAGGCCATTTATTTGCTCTTTGTTTGCAACCACCCAAAAAAGAACTAACTTCATGATTGTTAGCCAAAGGGATCCCACCAAAAATTCTTGTTGTTGCCTTATGTAAAAGTGATACTACTAGCAAAGTCATTGCTTGAATTATTCACAATGAGTGACAAAAATTACGTTGCATTGCACTTGCTCAATGATCACCTATTATATGTCTTATGGAAACTTTACAAGGAACTAATTATCATTTTACTTGGCATTGTGATGAAGAAGATAAATTTATTTGTCTATTTTTTATACATTTTAACTATGTTCAACTTGCAAAAACATATCATTTCTACATTGTCATGGATTGCATATATAAAACAAATAGATTTAGAATGCCATTGTTACATATTATAAGGATGACAAGTTTTAATACCTCATTTATCATTGATGTTGCTTTTCTCTAAAAGGAAACAAAACCCTTATTTTATTGGGCATTAATCCAATTTCAACAAGTATATGGAGAAATTTGATCCATTTGCATAGGTATTGGTAGGGATTTAGTATTGATAAATGCCATTCAATTAATATTTCTCACTTCAAAAGTATCACTCTGCATTTGGCATATACAAAATAATGTGTTAGCAAATTACAAAAAATACTTTTTAAACAAAGTAGAGTTAGGATGGTCTTCATTCCTTGCAAATTAGATCACTTTGATTAGTGTATGTTCTATGGAGCTTTTTGATTTAGAGTGGACTAATCTTTGCAACAAATATATTCCTACTATTGTTCATGCAACTAATGAGTATTTAAAGAATACTTGGATACCACACAAGAAGAGATTTGTTAAAGCTTGAAAAAATAAATTACTTCACCTTAGAAGTGTTACTACATCATGAGTAGAGGGTCAACATTAAACATTAAAATCCTACTTAAAAATCTCCACCAAAGACAGAGAAGTTGAAATTTCTTCCTCACGTTTTTGAGAATACAACAAGAGAATTGAAGGTTTAATAAAGTTCAAAACAAATCCATATTCCTCAACAACACAACATTGGTTTCTTCACCATTGTTGTAAAATATATATCTTTACATGCTCTTAATCTTGTCCGTGAGCAATATAAACAAGTAAGAGCAAAAATTGATGAAAATAATTTTTCCTCTACAAAAACAATGACAAACACATTAGATCTACCATGTAAGCATGAAATACAAATTTTACTGAAAAAAATAAATGTTTTATCAGTTAGTGATTTTTATCATTAATATTACTAAATAAATACTTCTGACCAGTTTATTCTAGTACGACCTACAATTCTATTCTCTTTTGAAAGTTTATGTCCACTTTATATTATTGTTAGTTAAACTTTTGATATTTTACTTATTCACCAACAAGAAAATCTACATAAAAAATTAGTTGAGCTTTTAATAATAATTGTGCAATTGGAAAAATTTATGAGTGAACCGCCCAAAGGAAAGACCACAAGGAACAAGAAATAGAATCAAAAGTGATATGCAAACAAAAACATCAATACAATGGTCTGCACCTCAGTTCAAAACTATAGAAGCAAGGACAAGGAGGCACTTTTGCAGCAAGTTCAAGTCAATAGAAAATAATATTTGTACATATCTTACAAGGACAATTTTTCCCTTGCAATTGTCTATGAGTAATTTACAAACAAAGTAGATTTCAACAATACGCTAGCAAAACTATTTAGGAAAAATACTATATGAAGTCATTTGAAAAATTATAGATGATTATTATTTCAAGTGATATTAATAATCAATATATTTCATAATAACAAAGTGAAAATGATGTAATTAACTTCATTCTCTAATTAACATTTATTAATGTTTTAGAACAATGTATATACACAAAAAAAAAAAATGTGATACTCAAATTTTGTTTAAGAAAAAAATTAAGTTTAGATGAATTTGGCCACTTAGTGATTAACAAAACCTAAAACTTAGACATTGATTTCCTGCGATTCCTTTTAAGGCTTCGATATATCGCTCTTTCTTTGAGACTTAGGATCAAAGTAGTAGCACATGCAATGAAACAATAACCTACAGGATAAAGGCCTTTGATAGAGAAAGTAGGCATGATGTTCAGGCTCTAGGAGCAAAAGCAAGGCTACTGGAACGTTCACAAGAAAGACATTGTCTCTGGCATTGCAGATCATTAATCCCAGTAGTAAAGGATGTAAAGTTCTCGCATTCTCAATCCTTCAAATCATACAAAATGAAGACGAAGACTACGTTCAAGAAAATGCATCTATAGCAACTTTCAGATATTTGTGGTGCAGGTTATAATCAAGTCGTCAGCTTTCACAAGTTTACAATCAAATGCTGCACTGACTAAACAGCGATCACTTTGGCCAATCCCTGAGGTAGGAGGATTCAAATAATTGAGCAATGAAGAAGTACTCGCATAATGTGGTCAGTTCTTGATGTACAATCCACCGGTTGCTTCTATTCTAAATTTGTAATGGGGTTATGAATCCATGCCGCATGATCAATGTATGGAATTGATAGGGCAATATCAGATGCTTGCAAATACGACATGAAGTGTTTAAGGGAAGGCATTGGACTGAAGGAACCATCGCTTCTGATTTCTGTAGCTGCGGTTGTGAGGGAGTGTTCAAACGCTGCACCAAATAATTTACATCAGCCACTTGCTTGCCAAAATCTTAAACACAAGCTCGATTTCCAAATACAAGCCATCAATAATTTTAAGTGAGATTGTGCAAGTAGACCAGAAATAAAAATTCGTGAAATTACTCAAAGGCAAGTAACTATATCCTACGTACGCACAGCCTACGTTGAGAAGAGAGGATGATGAGATTACCTGGACGCCAACTTCGGGCATAATTAAGGTTCTTGAAGACGGGGCACGAAAACGCTCAAAATTATGATGCCTGTTGGGGCGATATCGCGTTAACTTGTCTGTGAACTAATTCCATGCACTTCCTCATGGTCCATGAGACAAGACTACGATCATCTTTACAGCCAGAGCACAGATGTTGAATTTTTATTCCACTACTTGCCAGGGCTCTAACGTCTCCAGCAATGTATCATGCTCTATTAACCAAGCGACCATGGCTTGTGGCTTATTGAGCACTGGATCTAGGGCAGGATCCGCAACAGCTGTTGTTTCCATCCACACAATTTTTTTGTTCTCGTTGCACCAATCTGGCACCACTTCCATCACCTACTCCTCGCCTAGTATAGAATACACTGCAGTATGCAATAGCCGAGCGAGGATGTGCAGGTTCTCCATAGTCTTATCAGAGGAGCTCCTTGTACCACAACATGACATGCCATTCATCAGAGGGACAGTACTTGGTTATCACTCCAAGTGACCAATTTTGCTCATAGCTGAGGACATGTGTAAGTTCCAGCTACACTCTTCTTGTAATACACCCAGGCTTGGCAAATGTGTCATTTGTCATCGTGGGCTCCAAGAATAGTTTACCATCACGCATAAGGAAACACAAAGAGAGAAGGGTAGCAGGGTAGTGATGGAGAGAAAGGAGGATTGCATGGTAGCAATGCGGAGAGGGAAGGGTCGCAGAGAAGCAACAGAATGCGAGGGCCAAGAGAGCAAAGCGGCTCCTCTTGTCAAAGAAGGGAAGGCCAACCCAACCTTCATCCCAATGGGGTAGTGAGATAAATCTGTGGCACGTCCCTCCCTCTTTTAAACGAATAATTAAGATTCTATAATTGAGGACTACCTCAGCTATCATTGTGGATGGCAACAATGAAGATTAGATTATTATCATTGTAAATAAATGTTCTTTTTGCAGATCCAATGGTAGAGAAATAAAAATCTAGAGATAATTATTTTTTCATGATTGTGATGATGGATGATCACTTTAGTAAAACTTTGGATTGCTTTATTATTCTTCATTATGTATATATATATATATATATATATGTTTAAATATGTGTATTATTTTTAATTAATATTTTTAATTATTTTTATTTTATTTTATTTTATTTTATTAATTATAAAAAAATTAATACATTTATATTTTAAAATTTTACATATTAAAATATTATTCCAAATGAAATAAAACAATTGTACAATATGAAACAAAATTCTAACACACTATTTTTTTGTATTTTTTATTTAATATTCAATTTTTATTAATTTTTTATTTTATTCCTAAAAAAATCTATTAATTTTTTATTGAAATTTAACTTTACACTCTCTATCTTTTAGAATTTTTTTAATTCATTTGATTATATTTTTAAACTATGAATATTTCTTAATACATCTTGTTTAACTATTAGACGATAAAAATACATACTATTACAATTTATTTAAGAAAATTATAGGTATTAATTATATTTTATAATTTATTTAAAATTAGAATAAAAAATTAAATCAAATATAAAAGATTAAACTATACTTAAGTTCTTAGTAAAGAATAAAGATAGTGTGAGGAGATTCCAAAGCACAATTGAATCAAAGAATGCACAAGTCAATTTCAATGCAAAATTTGTGGTTCATCAACCTGAAGTTCAAATCCTAATAAAAAGATTGGGGACTCTAAACCAACATAGAGACCTTGATTTTCTAGACCTATACGTATTAACTTGCTTAGACTATGTCATCTTCTTCTTAAAGACCATGAAATAGCAAGTCTCTAGTTTAATTTATCCTTAGATTGGGGGCATTTGGAAGCATCATCTCAAAGGACGTGTGGTTGCCTCATGAAAGACCTTAAGTTTCTACACTTCAAACATTTGAAATAAAAGAAGATTTTTGCCATAAAGAGAAGGTTTTTAGTTATTTTAATTTAAGAGTTTATTATCTATGCTTTTTGTAGACATTTATTAATGAGATTTTATAAATTTTAAGTCTTTTTACTTAAAAATAAAAGACAAAGTTGATGAATAAGTTAGACATTGGACTTGAGCTTTGTGTATTTTAAGTAGATCATGCCAATTACAAACATAAGGGAGTTTGAAAAGCAACACATTCTTTTATATTAAAAAGGATGATATTTTTTATTCTTTTATTTTTTAACATATGTTAGTATATCTAAAAAAAGTATTTAGGATTAGTATATTAGATATAAATAATTAAAATTAAAAAAATATAAGATCGCTTATTATTTATGTTATTTTGTATCTTTTAAAAAATAATAATTGTATTAAATTCTAAAATAATCTAAATCTTGTGTACTTTTTATTAACAAGATTGATGATAACTTCAGTACTACCATTATATATACTAGCTACTAAAAAGATCATGTAGAAGCTTTTTAAACATCACAAGCCTTACAAAAGAAGTATCCAAGTTGTAAAATACTACCATTGTGATTTTTAGATCTACTAGATATCTAAAATAATTATCTATAACTATATGGTATATTCAAGTTTACTTTTAGATCCAAATTGTATTTACAAGGTTTATATAAAATTTCTTTAAGAAGATATTTTATGCATAATATATATATATATATATATATATATATATTTATATATAATTCAATTTTCTTCTATTTATTTAATTGATATAAATGCTCATAAAATATAAATCTAGTCTACTTATATTTAATTATATTTATCTAAATGAATAGTATTTTTACAATAATTTTTTAAAAATTATTTCAACCTATTTAAATTATAATATTTTTTATATAAGTTAAATTTTTACTTTTACAAAGATTTGATATAAATTAATTATATATTTTTTTAATTATATATAGTCTATGATATATTATATCTAAATTTATTAAATAAAAATTTAAACTAATTAATAATGTAATTATATACCAAATTTCATATAAAATAAATTTACATGTATAAAGATTTCAAAGAAATCAATACCCTCTTCTTATTCATATCTTTAGACAACTATGCAGGCTTTTAATTTCTTAATGTTCCCATTAGATCTTGGTTTTACTTTAAAGATCTACCTTGCAATTATTGGAATTTTTCTTTCTAGTAAGTCCACTAGTCTATATGTTTTGTTTTTTTCAAATTGACTCTATTTCTTGTTTGATTGTTTCTTGTCATCTATTATGTGGAATTGTCTCATCATTGTTTTTGGATTATATATTATATTCTATTATAAACATGTATTTGTCTTTATATTTTATATTAGATTTTTTATTTTTAATAAAATATTTCTTTTAATCAATTGGTTTTAGATTTAATTGAGGTGTACAACTACATGTATCTTTCAAAGTAAGAAAAAGCGAATTGTTTATTAATATAGGCAAAAGAAAATTTGAGCTATTATCATTTCCATATTTAATATTTTTAAGGACAAAGGTTTGATCAATTAGTATTATCAAAGAAGTCTTCAAGTAATGTTTCTATCTCTAGAAACAACTCGAGTTTATTGTCAAGGATAAGAACTTGATAAAAATAAATAAATAAATGAGACTTTTCTCAAAAAAAGATGAAAAAATAGAAATAAGTAAATATTTATATTAAGAAAAGAAACTAGAATGGCTATTGCCAAAAGACAAGAAAACTAGAGACCCTTGAAACTAGATTAGAAACGAGAAAGGAGTTGACAAGAGTGAAGAAGGCTTCACTCTTGCCTCTATATATACTATCTATCTACAAGCTATATGGTGATGTTTTATAGGACTTCCAAAAATATGTTGACTTTGTACAACATGTATCTTAACTTGTAAGGTAAGTTTTTTATATAGGCACTACATAATTAGCTTGTTCTGTAAGCTACCAACATGTGTGCCACATGGTTAACTTGTTGACCAAGTTTCTAAGCTACCAATCAAGTATAAATACATGTAAAATCAAAGCAGCGTCTATAAAGCTTCTAGAAAGCTTATCTAGAAGATATTAAGAAATTAATCTACTTTTACCTACTTCTACCTATTCATATCACCTAGATAACAGTTATACTAAATATCTGTCTATTACAATATCCTTCCCTTCTATGGACGATTTCCACAAGGAGTAGTGATCACATGTCCAGGAAGTTTAAGATGCGGTGAATTATATTTGTCACATACTCTGATCTTTATTCTCTTCAAAGATGATTAATAGGGCCTCTCAACCATCAATAGTGTTTCATATTAGAATGGCAAGACCATCCAATTATTTGATCATTGTTGAGGCCTTCATAACTTCCTTCAAATAAAATATTTGAAACACCATCAAGAATTGTTCCTACTTCTAATAAAATCACCAATCATTGGGAGTCTCTTCTAAGGTCGTGATACCAAACACATCATATCTTGCCCTCTATTCAAGAAAGAACATGTCATTCTTGAAGATCTTCATCTTGATTGCGTTATTTTGAAGGTTATAACAATCGTAATATCTCATCTGACAGGTCAACAAATAAAGGCTCTTCAATTGAATGTGTTGGTTGTTGGTTCTACATCTCCTCAACGTCACAACTACAAAGAAACTACAAACAAGGATTGAAAGTAGAATGTTATCTTGCCTAGATATTGTTTGTTTTATAAGGAAGATTTTCATCTTGATTTTGATGGATGTTGTCAATGAAAAGCCTCCACCTCTTTTGTTGCATTTAGAAGATTCCTTACTAGCTCTCATGTGCATTTACTAATATCATATCCATGCCAATGCTCAAGCTATTCTAATTTACTTCAACATCACTTTAAATCTAGGACTTTTTCTACTTCGAACTCTTCATTATTATCCACTTCTATAGAAAGAGGTGGATCTTGTCTTCTTTTTGGTATGTCCACTGTCTTATATGGTTCAAGAAGAGACACGTGGAATACTAAATGGATTTTCATTGACTCCAATAGGTATAAACGATATGCAACTGAATTGATTTGTACAGAAATAGAAAATGGTCCAAGCCTTCAATAGTCCAACTTGTCACAAGGACAAGTAGTCTTGATATTGTAATGAAGTAACCATACCTTATCACCTATGTGGAATGGTGGTTGCTCCTTTCGATAGACATCCACATTGATCTTTTGTTATTTTTGAACTTCTTTTAATTGAGCCTTCATTGTTGCATGTAACTCTGAGAAATGATTTGCCAAATCTTTTGCCAATAGGATTATCAGCTTTTAAAAAGTCAAAAGTATCAAGTCATGGATGATAACCATAATTGGCAAAAAAAGTGTTTGTTTTGTAGAAAAATGTATCATGTTATTATAAGCAAACTCTGCCAATGGCAAAAGAGTTGTTCAATCATCTTGTTGGTAATTGATGGTATATCTTAAATACTACTCCAAAACTTGATTAAGATGCTCTGTTTGTCCATCAATTTGAGAATGGAATACCGAAGATAGTTTTTCATCTACTTTTAAAATCTTAAAAAGAATCCGCCAAAATCTTGATATAAACTGAGTTCTTTTATCTAATATAATATTCTTGGATAATCCATAATAGCAATAGATATTGTCAATAAAGAACTAAGCTCTTTCTTCACCTGTGATAGATTTTGTACATGGTACAAAATATGCCATCTTGGTAAAATAATCTATTCTTATGAATATAGAGTCATAAGAACCTAAGATTGGAAGATATGTGATGAAATCTATAGAAAAAGAAGACCATGGTTGTTCTAGAATGAGTAATAGCTGAAGAAGTCCATAAGATCAATGACAAGGAGTTTTTGATCTAGAGCAAACATCACAAGATTGTACAAAATCTTTGACTGCTTTCTACATTTGAGGCCACAAAAAATTCCTTGATATTAATTCCAAAGTTTTATTGTACCTAAAATGTCATGCTGCTGAAAAGTCATGATGAGCTTGAAAAACACGTAATTGAGCTTCACCTTCTCGAACATACATGCATCCCTCGAAAGATAGTAGATTATTCTTGAATTCAAACTTGAAAGTATCATCAAACTTTGAAGGATTTTCCTTAATATCACAAATAAGAGGATCAAAAGACATACTTGATTAAACTTGCTTAATGAAAGTTGAATCAACAGTTAGTGTTGATTTCATTACTCAAAGATGAAGATGCTTTAGCTTCAAGAGAATTATCCATTGCTGATTTAAAACAACATCTCCTTCCTTTCATATAAGGTAAGATTTCCTAGAGAGTACATCTAACAAATCTTGTTGTTTTTCCAATTGATAAGTAATCTTGAATTTAAATCTTGACAAAGATATATTCCAATCAGCTTCGTGACAATTCAAAAGATATGCTGACATAAAATATTTAAAGTTCTTTTGATCTGTATATACGGTGACTAGATTAGGAGCACTTTCTAGATAATGGCGCCATTCTTAAGACAAATCCATGATTACAAGAAGTTCTTTATCTGGATCTCGTAGTTGATCTCGACTGCTTAAATTTTTTTAGAATGAAAAACTAATGGGTGAAGTTTATCATCTGTTCCCATTTGTGATAATTATGAACTCAAAGCAAAATCTAATGTATTTTTTTCCATAAAAAATGGCTTCAAAAAATTGACATAATACAAGATTGGTGCAGAAACAAAAGCTTTCTTTTGTTTCTTGAAATTCAAATGCTACTTCCACTTCTTGATTCCATTGAAATTTGTCTTTATAAGTCAAACATGTAAGTAGAGGTGCAACTTGAGAGTAGTCTTTGATGAAGATCTGATAGTAATTGACAAATTTCAAAAAACATTGGACATCTTTTACCATTTTTGGGATCTTTCAATCCATAATAGTTTGAACTTTCTTAAGATTTATTATAAGTCCATCATTTGAAATGATGTATCTTAAGAAGTCGACTTGAGTAGTGTGAAATACACATTTTTTTTTTATCTTGGCATAGAGTCTCGCATCTCTTAGTTTTTGTAACACACAACAAACATGAAGTTCATATTATTTTGTGTTCTTAGAATAGATTAAGATGTCGTCTACGTAACAGATAACAAAATCATCTAAAAACTCCCAAAAGACATCATTTATTAGTTGTTGGAATGCTGCTCGTGCATTTGTGAGTCCAAAAGGCATGAAGTTGTATTCAAAATGTCCATATCTTATTCAAAATGTAATCTTCCATTCATCTCCTTTTTTGATGCGTACTAGATTGTATGCTCCTCATAGATTTGTTTTTGTATAGATCTTAGCTTGATTCAATTGATCAAGGAGTCTAGATATCAAAAGTAGTAGGTATCTGTTCTTGATGGTGATTTTGTTAAGTCCTTGATAATCGATACACATCCACAATGATCTATCTTTTTTCTTCACAAATAAAATTAGAACTCGTGCTAGAGATTTGGAATGGCATATAAAGTTCTTGGCCAGATTTTCTTCAATAGACTCCTTGAGTTCAACCAACTCATTTTGAAATAAATTGTAGATTGGTCCAAATGGTGGTTGTGCTCCTTCTTGAAGGTTAGTTGAGCAATCATAGGAATGATGTTTCAGAAAAGTATTCGCATTCTTCTTCTCAAATACATCTTGAAAATCTTGATATTGGCATGGAATGCCACTTGGAGTCTTTTCACCAATAGAAACAAGTGTGGCATAAATGACACAAGGTAATTCTTCTTTTGTAGCATGCATGAAAGCACTTGCACCTACAAATATAGGTTTGATTATATTAGACTTATGACTTTCTATTTGATTAACTATGCTCTTAGTTATACTTTCAAAAAAATCAAGACTATGAGAAGTTGAATCTATTTTAGGGTTATATTTTTCTAGCCATGATAAACCTAAAATGATTGGATTAGAAGGAGATCTAATGATATTAAATATTACAAAGCTACTATGACCATTAGTTGCTATTTCTATAGAAAGGGTTTCATAAGTAACATCTCCTGAAGACAACGGATGACAATCTATGATTTCTATATGAAGAGGTTTAGTTTTCTTCACTAAAAGTATGTTATGTCTTTTAGCAAATTCTTCATCTAAGAAACATGTTGAGGCTCTTGAATCTAACAAGGCAATGGCTTTGTGATGTTTAGGTTCTAAAATAATATTTATCATAAAACATAGAGAGGATTTTGAGGAGAGAATAGGACTTTCACTAGGTATTGTACAAGGTTCCAACCGCATGGTCCCTATTATAGCTCGACAAACTTATTTTTTAACATACTATCTTCTTTGATAGTCATACTTCTCATTTTATGCTTGCATCACTTCTTTGGGCAATGTTGAGCAATGTGCTTAGGTTCTCCTCAATATAAGCACAATCTTTTTTGATGAAGACAAGTCTTTTCTTGCTTAGTAAGAGGTTTGAAACGTACCACATCAATTTGCATATCCTCTACTTTCGAATGTATGTGTTGAAGAGATATTGGTGATGCCATGGAATTATAGTAACGTTGATGTCCACTTATACAGTTCTTAGATCGTAATTCAAAAAGACAATTGTCGCACTTCATAGCAAAGTCAATTGCTTAACTCAATATTTGAGGATTAGGTAAGTTGAACATTAATTTGTTTACCTCATATTATAATCCGTTGATAAATTGGCTAATAAGTGCAACATCATCTCACTTGATATCAGCTGCAAGTTATTAAAATTGTGATGCATATAACGTTACTGATTGATTGCCTTGTCAAAATATATAGATCTTATTGGTTGCAACACAAATTGCATATATAGATCGAGACTCCACCAAAAAACCTCTAATTTATCCAATATTGGATCTCGTCGTTCAAAAAAAGATGAAAACTATGATAGTGCTAAACTTGAAAGAAGCGTACCAATGAATCTAACTTGCGACCCTAGAGTTGGATAGCTTTGGGATTGAAGTTCAATTACAAGTTGTACTTGATTGATAAATCCTCGAAGTTTTGATGTCGTGCCATCAAACTTCTTGGGTAAGGTAATTCTTAGTTTTCTAACACTAGAAGGGCGTTCCACCATAAGAAAAGAGACATGATTTGGTGCAAATGTTAAAGCAGCTCCAATCATTTCTATATCTTCACTTTGTTCCAATCTTGTTGCTCCTTGTGGTGGTAAATTGAGTTGATGCATCACAAGCATTAATTCCTCCAATTGCTCTTACATCTCTGCCATTGCACTATTCATTACAGCAAGTTCTGCCATGATAACACTTAGAAAAGAAAAGATGTCGAATATCGCTTAAGACAAATAGAAAAAAGGACCTGAGAACAAAAAAATACTAAGGACAATATCAGTTTAAAAGAGGGTAATCCACAACTTCTAATATGCTTATGTCTTATCAAGAAAAAGGGGTAATCCACTCTTAATCAAGATTAGACAAAGCTTTGATATTGTAAGTGTACTCTTGTCAATTTGTCAAGGACAAGAACATGATAAAAATAAATAAACAAGTAAGACTTCTCTCAAAGAAAGATGACAAAATAGAAATAACTTGATATGTATATTAAGAAAGAAACTAGAATGGCTATTACCAAAAGATAAGAAAACTAGAGACCCTTGAAACTAGATTGGAAGCAAAAAAGGAGTTGATAAGAGTGAAGAAGGCTTCATTCGTGTCTCTATATATAATATCTAACTAGGGAGTACGTGGCGATGTTCTATAGTACCTTTAATATGTGTTGACTTTAAAGGTCACATGCCTTGATTTACAAGGCAAGTTTATTTACATGTGGGCGACATAGTTAACTTGGTCTTCAAGCTAACAACATGTGTGGCACATGGCTAAGTTGTTGACCACGTTTTTAATCCAAAAAATTAATTAAAGATACCTATAAAGTCAAAGCAACATCTATGAAGCTTGTAGGAAGCTTCCTTAGTAAATATTATAGAATTAACTTAATTTTATCTACTTTTACTTATTTCTACTTATTTATATATATAATTATTGGCTTACATGCATATGTCTGTGACATGTATGGAGAACATGATGCAATTCGTGTTACAACCAGCAAGATTCATATTTTGCAACAAGACAATTGATTAGTAATATTGAATACTTTTTAGTTTCAACAACTTGTAACTGATATTAAGTAGGATAATGCTGCACTTGTTAGCCAATTTTTCTATGGATTACAATATGAGGTAAAAAAATTAATGTTCAACTTACCTAATCCTCAAATATTGAGTTAAGCAATTGACTTTGCTATGAAGTGCGACAATTGTCTTTTTGAATTACGATCTAAGAATTGTATAAGTGGACATCAACGTTACTATAATTCCATGGCATCACCAATATCTCTTCAACACATGCATTCGAAAGTAGAGGATATGCAAATTGATGTGGTACGTTTCAAACCTCTTACTAAGCAAGAAAAGACTTGTCTTCATCAAAAAAGATTGTGCTTATATTGAGGAGAACCTAAGCACATTGCTCAACATTGCCCAAAGAAGTGATGCAAGCATAAAATGAGAAGTATGACTATCAAAGAAGATAGTATGTTAAAAAATAAGTTTGTCGAGCTATAATAGGGACCATGCGGTTGGAACCTTGTACAATACCTAGTGAAAGTCCTATTCTCTCCTCAAAATCCTCTCTATGTTTTATGATAAATATTATTTTAGAACCTAAACATCACAAAGCCATTGCCTTGTTAGATTCAAGAGCCTCAACATGTTTCTTAGATGAAGAATTTGCTAAAAGACATAACATACTTTTAGTGAAGAAAACTAAACCTCTTCATATAGAAATCATAGATTGTCATCCGTTGTCTTCAGGAGATGTTACTTATGAAACCCTTTCTATAGAAATAGCAACTAATGGTCATAGTAGCTTTGTAATATTTAATATCATTAGATCTCCTTCTAATCCAATCATTTTAGGTTTATCATGGCTAGAAAAATATAACCCTAAAATAGATTCAACTTCTCATAGTCTTGATTTTTTTGAAAGTATAACTAAGAGCATAGTTAATCAAATAGAAAGTCATAAGTCTAATATAATCAAACCTATATTTGTAGGTGCAAGTGCTTTCATGCATGCTACAAAAGAAGAATTACCTTGTGTCATTTATGCCACACTTGTTTCTATTGGTGAAAAGACTCCAAGTGGCATTCCATGCCAATATCAAGATTTTCAAGATGTATTTGAGAAGAAGAATGCGAATACTTTTCTGAAACATCATTCCTATGATTGCTCAACTAACCTTCAAGAAGGAGCACAACCACCATTTGGACCAATCTACAATTTATTTCAAAATGAGTTGGTTGAACTCAAGGAGTCTATTGAAGAAAATCTGGCCAAGAACTTTATATGCCATTCCAAATCTCTAGCACGAGTTCTAATTTTATTTGTGAAGAAAAAAGATAGATCATTGTGGATGTGTATCGATTATCAAGGACTTAACAAAATCACCATCAAGAACAGATACCTACTACTTTTGATATCTAGACTCCTTGATCAATTGAATCAAGCTAAGATCTATACAAAAACAAATCTATGAGGAGCATACAATCTAGTACGCATCAAAAAAGGAGATGAATGGAAGATTACATTTTGAATAAGATATGGACATTTTGAATACAACTTCATGCCTTTTGGACTCACAAATGCACGAGCAGCATTCCAACAACTAATAAATGATGTCTTTTGGGAGTTTTTAGATGATTTTGTTATCTGTTACGTAGACGACATCTTAATCTATTCTAAGAACACAAAATAATATGAACTTCATGTTTGTTGTGTGTTACAAAAACTAAGAGATGCGAGACTCTATGCCAAGATAAAAAAAAAAATATGTATTTCACACTACTCAAGTCGACTTCTTAAGATACATCATTTCAAATGATGGACTTATAATAAATCTTAAGAAAGTTCAAACTATTATGGATTGGAAGATCTCAAAAATGATAAAAGATATCTAATGCTTTTGGGGATTTGCCAACTACTATCAAATCTTCATCAAAGACATATCTCAAGTTACAGCTCCACTTATACGTTTGACTTGTAAAGACAAACTTCAATAGAATCAAGAAACGGAAGTGACATTTGAAGCTTTGAAGACAACCTTTGTTTCTGCACCAAATCTTGTATCTCGTTGATTTTTTTAAGCCAATTTTTATGAAAATAGACGCATCAAACTTTGCTTTAGATGCCTTATTGTGACAAATGAAAACAAATGATAAACTTCACCCATTAGCTTTTCATTCCAAAAAATTTTTAGCAGTCAAGATCAACTACAAGATCTATGAAAAAGAACTTCTTGCAATCATAGATTCGTTTCAAGAATGGCGCTATTATCTAGAAGGTATTTCTAGCCCAGTCACAATATATATGGATGACAAGAATCTTGAATATTTTATGTCAACATGTGTTTTGAATAGTCATCGAGCCCGTTGGAGTATGTCTTCATCAAGATTCGAATTCAAGATCACTTATCGACTAGAAAAATAACAAGTTTTGTCAGATGCACTCTCTAGACGATTTTATCTTGCATCAAAGGAAGGAGATGTTGCTTTTGATCAACAACGAATAATTCTCTTGAATCCAAAGAATCTTCATCTTTGAATAATGAAATCAATACTAACTATTGATTCAACTTTCATTAAGCAAGTTTAGTCAAGTATGTCTTCTAATTCTCTTATTCATGATATTAAGAAAAATCCTTCAAAATCTTATGATACTTCTAAGTTTGAATTTAAGAAGAATCTACTATATTTTGAAGAACGCCTATATATTCCAAAAGGTGAAGCTCGATTATAAGTTCTTCAAGCCCATCATGACTTTCCAGAAGCAGGACATTTTGGATATAATAAAACTTTGGAATTAATATTCAAAGACTTTTGGTGGCTCCAAATGTGGAAGGCAGTCAAAGATTTTGTACAATACTGTGATGTTTGCTCAAGATCAAAAATTCCTTGTCATCAACCTTACGGACTTCTTCAGCCATTATCCATTCTAAAACAACCATGGTCTTCTATTTCTATGGATTTCATCACGGATCTTCCAATCCCAGATTCTTATGACTATATATTCATGATAGTAGATTATTTTACCAAGATGGTACATTTTGTAACATATACAAAATCTATCATATGTGAAGAAATAGCTAAGTTTTTTATTGACAATATCTATTGCTATTATGGATTATCCAAGGATATTATATTAGATAAAAGAACTCAGTTTGTATCAAGATTTTGGCGGACTCTTTTTAAGATTTTAAAAGTAGATGAAAAACTATCTTCGGTATTCCATTCTCAAATTGATGGACAAACAGAGCGTCTTAATCAAGTTTTGGAGTAATATTTAAGATGTACCATTAACTACCAACAAGATGATTGAACAACTCTTTTGCCATTAGCAGAGTTTGCTTATAATAACACGATACATTCTTCTACAAAACAAACACCTTTCTTTGCCAATTATGGTTATCATCCATGACTTGATATTTTTGACTTTTCAAAAGTTGATAATCCTGTAGCAAAAGATTTGGCAATTCATTTGTCAGCGTTACATGCAATGATGAAGGCACAATTAAAAGAAGCTCAAGAACAGCAAAAAGACAATGCGGATGTCTATCAAAAGGAGTAACCACCATTCGACATTGATGATAAGGTATGGTTATTTCATCGCAATATCAAGACTACTTGTCCTTGTGATAAGTTAGACTATTGAAGGCTTGGACCATTTTCTATTTCTGCATGAATCAATCCAGTTGCATATCGTTTATACCTACTAGAGTCAATAAAAATCCATTTAGTATTCCACGTGTCTCTTCTTGAACCATACAAGACAGTGGACATACCAAAAAGAAGACAAGCTCCACCTCCTTCCATAGAAGTGGACAATAATAAAGAATTTGAAGTGGAAGAAGTCTCAAATTCAAGGCGGTGCCAAAATAAATTAGAATATCTTCTCCATTGGTATAGATATGATATTAATGAACGTACATGGAAGAAGTAAAGAATCTTACAAATGCAGCAAAAGTGGTAGAAGCTTTTTATCGACAACATCCATCAAAATCAAGATGAAAACCTTCTTTATAAAAGAAACAAGATCTAAGCAAGATAACATTTTACTTTCAATCCTTGTTTGTAGCTTCTTTGTAATTGTAACGCAAAGGAGATGAAGAATCTACAACCAACAGATTTAAATCAAGAGCCTTCATTTGTTGACCTGTCGGACGAGACATTACGATTGTCACAACCTTCAAGACGATGCAATCGAGATGAAGATCTTCAAGAACAATATGTTCTTCTTTGAATAGATGGCAAGGTACAATGTGTTTGGTATTACGACCTTGGAAGAGACTTTCAATGATTGGTGATTTTACTAGACGTAAGAACAATTCATGATGGTGTTCCAAATATTTTATTTGAAAGAGGGTATGAAAGCCTCAACAATGATCAAATAATTGGATGGTCTTCTCGCCCTGGCATGAGACACTACCGTTGGTTGAGAGGCCCTATCAATCATCTTTGAAGAGAACAAAGATTAGAGTATGTGGCAAATATAATTCGTTGCATCATAGATTTTCTCAACATATGATAACCGCTCCTCGTAGAACTCGTCTCTAAAAGAGGAATTAATGTCACGAACATATGCATGTAAGCCAGTAATTACATGTATAAATAGGTAGAAATAAGTAAAAGTATATAAAAGTAAGTTAATTTTATAATATTTGCTATAGAAGCTTCCTAGAAGCTTTATAGAACATCACACTTATTCTCTAGGTAGATAGTATATATAGAGACAAGAGTGAAGCCTTCTTCACTTTTCTCAACTCTTTTCTTGCTTCTAGTCTAGTTTCAAGGGTCTCTAGTTTTCTTGGCTTTTGGCAATAGTCATTCCAGTTTCTTTCTTAATATACATATTAAGTTATTTCTATTTTGTCATCTTTCTTTGAGAGAAGTCTTATTTTTTTATTATTTTTTATCATATTATTGTCCTTGACAATACATTAATCAAAACTCTGCTAAAAAAAGCCTCCAGATTATCCAATATTGGATCTCATCGTTCAAATAAAGATAAAAACCATAATAATACTGAATCTAAAAGAAGCATACCTACAAATCTAACTTGCGATCTTAGGGTTGAATAGCTTTGGAGTTGAAGTTCAATTATAAATTGAACTTGATTGATAAATCATCTAAACTTTAATCTGGTACCATCAAACTTCTTGGATAGGACAATTCTTGGTTCTCTAACACTAGAAGAGTGTTCCACCATAGGAGAAAGGATATGATTTGATACAAATGTTAAACTAGCTCCAATCATTTCTATATCTTCACTTCCTGCCAATCTTGTTGCTCCTTATGGTGATAAATTGAGTTGATGCATCGCAAGTATTCACTCCCTGAATGCTCTTACATTTGTGCCATTGCACTCTCCATTTCAACAAGTTTTGTCATGATAACACTTGGAAAAGAGAAGATGTCTAATATTGCAGAAGACAAATAGAAGAGAGGACTTGAGAACAATGAAAATATTAAGAACAATATCAGTTTAGAAGAGGGTAATCCACAACTTCTAATATGCTTATGTCTTATCAAGAAAAAGGAATAATCCACTCTTAATCAAAATTAGACAAAGCTTTCATATTGTAAGTGTACTCTTGTCAATCTGTCAAAGACAAGAACTTAATTAAAAAGAATAAACAAGTGAGATTTTTCTCAAAGAAGGATGACAAAATAGAAATAATTTGATATATATATATATATATATATATATATATATTAAGAAAGAAACTAGAATGGCTATTGCCAAAATACAAAAAAACTAGAGACCCTTGAAATTAGACTAAAAGTAAGAAAGGAATTGATAAGAGTAAAGAAGGCTTCACTCTTGCCTCTATATATACTATTTACCTAGGAGCTACATAGCAACATTCTATAGGACCTCCAAAAATATGGTGACTTTGCACGACACGTATCTTAACTTGCAAGGCAAGTTTTTTATGTGGGCACCACATAATTAGCTTGTTCCACAAGCTACCAATATGTATGGCACTTGGTTAACTTGTTGACCAAGTTTCTAAGCTACCAATCAAGTATAAACACATGTAAAGTCAAAGCAACATCTATGAAGCTTCTAAGAAACTTGTCTAGAAGATATTAAGATATTAATCTATTTTTACCTACTTCTATCTATTCATATCACATAGATAACAATTACAGTAAATATATATTCATAATATTTATTTATAGAAGTATAGTGGTTACTAATGTGATCAAACCTTATGAATGTTTAATCAAATATAATATTATGGTTGATTCATATTTTGCATTGGAAGGGATCAAAAAAATTGTATGTTTTTATTGATTGTCATATCCTACAAATATGCACGTGATAGATTTTCTCTTAAATTTTGATCAGTTTTTCTTTAAGATGTGTAGATATGTTATTGAGCCAAATTGTTCTAGGATTATTTTACAATTAATTTAAGTAAAATTCAAGCTCACTAAATAATTAGTTGTATAGATGGCTTCAATTCAAAGGTATCAAAGTAATTGGCATGCAATTGACATTAAGTGTGCCCTTTTGAGTAGTGATATGTTTCAATATTCACTAATCTTGTTTTATTATAAGGTGTAAGCCATTGTGAGTTGTCTTATTATTCCATGATTAGTTAAGAAGCTATTGAATTTATTTGTCAAATATTCTCTTCTTCTATTAGTTCTCAAATTTCTTATTTGACTTTTTGTTTTTCTTTCTACTTGTGATCTAAATTCTTGAAACTTTCTAAATATTTTATCTTTAGTGTCCATGAAATAAATCCAATTTTTGTCGAAGTCATCATTTGCAAAGACAACAAAGTATCTTAATCATCCTAAAGAGGGTGTTTTCATGGATGCAACTAAATCAAAGTAGATAAGCTGAAATGTCTTTTCAATATGGTGTGGTGAGGTCTTTGGAATTTTTTTCTAGAATTGTTGTCCTACCAAGCAGTCTTTGCAAGTCTTTCAAATAGTATTAAATAGTAGTAATATTTTCACTTGATTAGCTCACAATAGATGTTGCAATCTGGTATAGTATCAGTATCTATATCTTTTGTACTACAATCTTACATTTTTTTTTCTATTATAATTAAGTTAGGTTTAGGTTCTATTATTTTTTGAAGAAATTGATAGAGTCCAATTTGTTGATTTCTACTACCTAAAACTATTATTTTTTTGTTATATTCATTGTCTAATATTAAGCATTGTTCTTTTGTGAATATGGCTACTTTGTTGATGTTTGTCAATAAATCTATTGATATCAAGTTATAAATCAATGTTGGCATGTATAAATATTATACAAGTTTATTGCTTCCAAATTTGAGGTTACATTGGTGGATCCAATGGCTTCAATCTTATAGAATTTGTTATCTATTGTTTTTATTGATTTATTAGAGGTTTCTTTATCTACCATCCAAAGATTTAAAATTTTCTTCTAAATTAGTTCTTAACTCCTAAATTAACATATTAATTTATGTTTTGATAGTCAACAAAGTTTGCTTTAGTTGTCTTATAAGCATATTTTCCAAAAGTATTTCTTTCTCCATAGTTGATATTAGTATTTTGATATTAGTTTTGTAAGAAGTTGTGAGCAATGTGATTTGGTTCTCGACACATATAGTAAACATATGGTCAAATTTTTCAATGTCATGCAAGTCCAAAACTACAAAGTCAAAGATAATTGTGCTTCTACACTTAAGTAATTTAATAGCCCTTATGGTTGAAATTGGTTAGCTATGTGGTCAGTCTTGGTCCTCCAAAGTATTGTGGCATTGCTTAGAAAAAACTTCTTTATCTTCAATCACCTCTTTGCTCAAAGTGATTTTGTCTACTCCCCTTGAAATAGATGCATTGGAGTAGTACTACCAATATTTCTTTGTTTCTTAGAATTTGTTCTTTTATTGTTATTCAATGAATTTTAGTCTACAACTTATCTATGATATCTTCAAATGTAGATTGATTCATATAGATAATGTCTTAGATCACTATTTAGTAGCTCCATAGTAGTTCATTCAGGATAATTTTTATAAATATCTTGTTAGTAACAGTTTTGCCAAAAGCCTTTAATTGATTCTTCATGTACATGTCTTTTGTAAGATAAGTGTTGATATTTCTTCTTTCTTTTATTGACATTCTTTTATCTCCTCTTTCTTTCTCCTATTTCTTTCTTTTGTTTGATAATAGCACAATCTATAGTTAGTCTTTTGCATTGAACATCTTTCTAAGCATGTCTCACATGTTTGTTGAATCACTAAATTGTGAAACTATTCCAATCAAACTATTTGTTATTGACATAGTAAGTCTTGATTTTACTCTTTGTTTTATTTCTGCTAATTGTGTCTTAGTATAGGATCTTCCTACTATAGGTACTAAAAATGAAGTTATTGACTTCTTTGTTTCTACAATGCTCCACATGTTCTCTTGCTTTAAGATTGTGGACATCTTAAGCTTCCAAAAATAGTAATTATAAGCTTCTAATAACTTGTCTGACTATGCTATGTCACAACTTGAGGTCGTCTCTAATTTTGAGGTCTTCTCTCTAATTTTTGCCACATCTCCAAGGTTTAACCCTTTAAGGAATCCTAATTGCTCTAATACCATATTCCTAATATATACTCAAGAGGTCATATTTTATTAGGGGACAAAACATTATGTACAAGTTGGAGTTTACTCGCCACAGAAAAGCCACATCAGGGTAACTTTCTTTTCACCTAATCCTAATGCCAAGATGGATGGGATGTTTGGTGGATGAACGAGGGTGCATGTTGAGTATCACCAACAAATTGGTCACCTGGTGTAAGTCAATTAGAGTGTCCACAGGCGTATGCATCAGCTAGCTGTTCTCAAATAGCTTTATTTACTGGAGTAGCCTCGCATCCTTTGAGTTCAGCACCACATTCGTCCATCGTTATATTTCAGAAGCGGCAGTAGATGCCCACCGCTAATACCATTTAGCCGAGTTCAAAGGCGGCCGACCTTATTTACTCTCCCCTAAACCTCTAGCTTCTGTTAAATTGGTTCCGGAAACGGAGTTAAACCGGTTTAAACCGATCAATCCGATCAAACCGGTTAGAATTTTGTTGGATAAATGCAAACCAGTTTCAGGTTATGCTCAATCTGATTGGAACCGGCTTGGAACCGATTTATAACTGGTGCAAACTGGTAAAAGAGTTGCCACTCATTCATGTCTTCTTATCAGCTTTGTCTAATCTGGTCCTCAGTCTATACTTAAGGCTATTAGCTGGTGGGTAAGGCGATGATGCCACCACTCGGTCAGCAATTCGTAGTTGAATAACGCTGACCCACAAAAAGTCCGTTGTCCAGAAATTCAACACAACAAGGACTTCCAACTAAAACTGCCTCTCCGACACTAGAAATTCACGTACACAGTTAACAGCATGCTATTGTAAACTGGTTGAAACTAGTTATAAAAATTTACCAAACTGATTGAACCGGTCCGCCTCAAACCGGCATGATCCAAACCGTTTAATCGTTTTCAACAGCTTCGAAACTGGTTCGGTTCAAACCAATGCCATCCCTAAGTGTAGAGATTGGGGAAGTACTTTTTGACTTTGATATGAAGTAATACGAAAAAAAGATCAATACCCCAATTCTTTTAAAACTATCTCACTTCCCTTACCTCTGCGTGAGAAACTTCGGCACGAGTACCAATGCGAACACATCCCACTAGGCTTTTTCATTGACTGCCGTAATACAGCCGCCAACATGGAAGCACTTCCACTCACGCATGCATTCTTCACTGGGTGCAACTCCGGGAGTTATTATCTTCGACTAGCTCACTTCGAAGGTATTCAGCACATCCGTTTTGTAAAGATCACCCCCAATAATTCCACGGCGCATATAGCGCAATAGACATATTCCAATACCGAGGAGGTACATGTTCCGCTATTGGACTACATCTAATGCGTCGAAAACTGCCACCATAAACTGAAGCACGTAGAAAACTACGTGAATTTCGGACCACGTGGGGGGGGGAAACAAATGATGAAACGTTTGCGAAAGCAAAATGGCACTGTGAACTCAAGGTTACCACGTGAAACTAATTACCCAGCATAAGTACCGTGGATTGCACAATGCGCAAGTAAAACACTGAATGTCGCGACGCGGAAAAACAACGTGACCACGATGGTTCCATAGAACCCAAAAATCTCGAATAGTGAAAACACCACCACTAGCAACGGAGCCGTGGAGAGGGAAACCGGCAGCAGGAGGGAGCCATTCAAGACGGCGGAAATCGACCACCAAGCATGGCGAAAAAGTCGGATACAACAAACAACAATGACGCAGACCACCCGACATAACGGGGTACACCTTAGCAGCATATGTAGATCAGGAGAAATGAAACCAGTATTGTCTACATGGTATCCTAAAATCCAACCCGTCAAAGCTCTCGGGCTACTGCACTCAGCGAAAGAATAGGCTGCCCACGCAAACAATGGCAGCTGCCCGAGGACAATTGGTAGTAAAACCACCTGTTTAAGTCCAGGTTTTCTTTCTCAAACAATGTGATGAGCTGCCACTAAAAGAAAAGAAAAAAAAAAAAAAAAAAAAAAAAAAACACTATACCCGTAAAAGACAGAGCTGGTGTAGTGGCAGTGATTGAGTGAAAAAGATTTACAAAGTCAAGAGCAAAAGTATCTGAAAACCGCCGATTCCCGCAAAAATGCGAAATACTAGGCCACCACTCCTAGCCAGCACGACTGGTACCTTCCCGACGTCATCGAATAAAAATCGCCAAGAAAGCTAACTGACAAGTTCTCTCGAACCTTGACAGAGAGAACAATCTGCACTGACCATAAATTCCGAAGACTTAGGCAGTCTGTAGTGAAGTGTAACAAAGCCATTGGGGCAACACAAACATTCGCCGGCGGACTTTCATATGCAAATGCCACATCCAACAGTACACCCGGACAACCGCACTTTGGTGGGTTCAAAAGAACCCGAAACTGATTTTATTCTGTTTTTTTTTGGTTTTTTTCAAGTTTTTTCGCTTCACGTCCCCATAAAATCTGTACAAGGATTTCCCTCCCTATGCTCTCTCTCCCCTGATTCTCCTCGCCAGCTGGATGTCCTTTGGCATGATCGTCACCCGCTTCGCATGGATGGCGCACAAGTTCGTGTCCTCGAACAGACCCACCAGGTATGCCTCTGCTGCCTCCTGAAGCGCCAGCACGGCGTGGCTCTGGAAACGCAGATCGGTCTGCAAATCACACACACACTCTCAGCCCACGACCCGCTGCCACACCATTCCATTCTCACTCCGCACCCACCACCCTTCGCCCCCTCAACACACCACACATCAACGCCCACCTCCTCTCACCAAAACCAACCCCGTCGCGTATCAAACGCGCCCTTACCTTGAAGTCCTGTGCGATCTCGCGGACCAGTCTCTGGAACGGCAACTTGCGGATCAGCAACTCCGTGCTCTTCTGGTACTTGCGAATCTCCCTGCGCACTCGCACACACAACCCTTCCATCAGTTTCACAACCAACACACCCACTCCGCCCCAACTGTCCCCATACAACATCCCCTTCCCACCCACCCACACGCATGCTCCCGTACCCCGACCTCCACTTACTCACCGAAGAGCGACTGTTCCTGGCCGATAACGATGTGGCTTCTTCACTCCTCCCGTGGTCGGAGCCGACTTCCTCGCAGCCTGCCACATGCAATGCCCACCTCGTCACGCACAACACCCTGCCCGCGCATACACGCCCCCTACCTCCACAATCCTCACCCCCCTCCCCGCAAACCCCTGCCCACGCTCACATACGCCTCACTTCACTCCGCACATCGTCCACGCCCACTCACCTTCGTCGCCAGCTGCTTCCTCGGAGCCTTTCCTCCCGTCGACTTACGCGCAGTCTGCTTGGTACGCGCCATCCTGACACTGCCACCACCACATCGCGGTTCAACTTCCCCATTAGCACCCTAAATTTCTCCACTCCAACTTCTCACCTCCCACCCTCGCAAACGCTCATGTCACCCCATCGCCGTCATCAACATCACCGGCACCACTAACAACAACAACAACAACAACAACAAACGCGCAGGTGCCTCCACTTCTCAGCACAACGGTTGACTCACTCCCTCCTCCTCGTCGCAAGTCATACCCCTGCCCATGCTACTCCCCGAACACCACGCCCGACCCTGCAGCCCAACCGCTTCCTGTCCCAAGAACACTCTCACGATTACCTCCCATTCCCACTATCGACGCCACTCACTCGCTCACTCACCCTTCCGAACACGGCCGGAACTATCCACCCTACCACTCCCCACCCCAACACACTCCCGCCTCTCCCTCTCCCTCCACCTGTGCTGGGGTTTCCAACACTACCCCTCCCCATCACCGTCGCAAACTGCACTCACGCATGCAACCTCTAACGCGCGCAACCATCCTCCATAGCAAGAAACGCCATGTTCCGTCCGACACACCTTGCACCACCGCGGCAACGAACCAAACCGCTCCCACACCACCCTAACCGACCAGGGTTTCTGCGGAAATGTAGCTAAATAGAAATATGTGTGTAAACAACAAACCCTCCAACAAAAGCATCGCCGACACGACACGACAGCAAAAACCCGCAAGCCAGAGCCGGAACGCACCTCGGAAAACGATGCGGCGATGTAGAAGAAACGAGAGCACGGACGAACGATCGAACGAACGAACGGCAAGGTGCAAATGAGACCTCAAACACAAACGCACTGAAAGACACACACACACACACGAGGGTAACCAGACAATGAATGGCTCGGTGGAAAAACCAGGGTTCGGAAGGAAGCGTGTCTCGTCTCGAACGATACGCGCCCCTCCTCCTCCCCCGTTCCCACTGCAGGAGAGACCAAGGGCGATCTGGCTCTCTCTCCGCCCTTGGATGCTCCCGCATCCCACGGCCGCGACGCCCTTGTGCTCTCTCGCTCCGCAGGCCCAGGGGTGGTAAAGGGCGGGAAAGTGCTGAGTTTAAGTTCGAATGGGTTGTCGCTTCATCCGTAAATCACTTCATTTAATTGAGAATTCCACACCTTTAGAGCTTTGCATTTTCTGTGTCATCAACAATTGCTTTTTGTGAGAAATACTTTTCCTTTTTATTAAATGTGTTATTTGGATATGTATGTATGTATGTATGTATGTATACATAAATGCATTTAAGTTCCATATTGGCAACCACTTCAATTCAAAATTTAAGGTTGAACTCATGTATATCTAACATACTTATTGTTTTATGGATTATAATGTGAATTGTAATTTATATTAAACAAATTATTCATTTTATAAAACTAGCTTTTAAATTGGGAACAAATTTCATATTGGAAATAGTTGAAAGTGATATCCTATTCTTTTTTGTTACAAAAATACATTTTCCATGCAATAGCTAAACTTTTGAGTAGTTGTAGATCGAATTCTACGTGTTGTTGATGCAAATTGGTAAGAGTTGCATCGTCAGATCAGTATCCAAAATATGGTTGAATAGCATGCAACATGAAACTTCAAACAAAACATCTAACTTATAACACATAATTTACAATATTTTTTTCTTTCAAATTATTTTACAATCTGTCTGAAAATTATACATTTATAATGTCTACATGGCAATAATATTAATACAAAAAGGTACAATTGTTAAAAAGTTAAATAAATTTGTGTTTGTAAAAAATAAATATACTTCCATTTTTCTTACAAAATATATTACATAACACTTGTATGTATTATCACAATATGCTGTATTACATTATTTAAATATTAATATGACGCAAAATACTACATAAAAAGTGATTCAAATATGAAGTCTCGCAAAATACCACCTTATAATCAGCATACTACCTACAACACGTTCAGAATGCAGAGTTCTCACAAAAAAAAGACCGGGAAAAGATAAGATCCTTCGAACCTTCCCATCTGAGTCTGATACCACCCCTGGGCCTGCGGAGCGAGAGAGCACAAGGGCGTCGCGGCCGTGGGATGCGGGAGCATCCAAGGGCGGAGAGAGAGCCAGATCGCCCTTGGTCTCTCCTGCAGTGGGAACGGGGGAGGAGGAGGGGCGCGTATCGTTCGAGACGAGACACGCTTCCTTCCGAACCCTGGTTTTTCCACCGAGCCATTCATTGTCTGGTTACCCTCGTGTGTGTGTGTGTGTCTTTCAGTGCGTTTGTGTTTGAGGTCTCATTTGCACCTTGCCGTTCGTTCATTCGATCGTTCGTCCGTGCTCTCGTTTCTTCTACATCGCCGCATCGTTTTCCGAGGTGCGTTCCGGCTCTGGCTTGCGGGTTTTTGCTGTCGTGTCGTGTCGGCGATGCTTTTGTTGGAGGGTTTGTTGTTTACACACATATTTCTATTTAGCTACATTTCCGCAGAAACCCTGGTCGGTTAGGGTGGTGTGGGAGCGGTTTGGTTCGTTGCCGCGGTGGTGCAAGGTGTGTCGGACGGAACATGGCGTTTCTTGCTATGGAGGATGGTTGCGCGCGTTAGAGGTTGCATGCGTGAGTGCAGTTTGCGACGGTGATGGGGAGGGGTAGTGTTGGAAACCCCAGCACAGGTGGAGGGAGAGGGAGAGGCGGGAGTGTGTTGGGGTGGGGAGTGGTAGGGTGGATAGTTCCGGCCGTGTTCGGAAGGGTGAGTGAGCGAGTGAGTGGCGTCGATAGTGGGAATGGGAGGTAATCGTGAGAGTGTTCTTGGGACAGGAAGCGGTTGGGCTGCAGGGTCGGGCGTGGTGTTCGGGGAGTAGCATGGGCAGGGGTATGACTTGCGACGAGGAGGAGGGAGTGAGTCAACCGTTGTGCTGAGAAGTGGAGGCACCTGCGCGTTTGTTGTTGTTGTTGTTGTTGTTGTTAGTGGTGCCGGTGATGTTGATGACGGCGATGGGGTGACATGAGCGTTTGCGAGGGTGGGAGGTGAGAAGTTGGAGTGGAGAAATTTAGGGTGCTAATGGGGAAGTTGAACCGCGATGTGGTGGTGGCAGTGTCAGGATGGCGCGTACCAAGCAGACTGCGCGTAAGTCGACGGGAGGAAAGGCTCCGAGGAAGCAGCTGGCGACGAAGGTGAGTGGGCGTGGACGATGTGCGGAGTGAAGTGAGGCGTATGTGAGCGTGGGCAGGGGTTTGCGGGGAGGGGGGTGAGGATTGTGGAGGTAGGGGGCGTGTATGCGCGGGCAGGGTGTTGTGCGTGACGAGGTGGGCATTGCATGTGGCAGGCTGCGAGGAAGTCGGCTCCGACCACGGGAGGAGTGAAGAAGCCACATCGTTATCGGCCAGGAACAGTCGCTCTTCGGTGAGTAAGTGGAGGTCGGGGTACGGGAGCATGCGTGTGGGTGGGTGGGAAGGGGATGTTGTATGGGGACAGTTGGGGCGGAGTGGGTGTGTTGGTTGTGAAACTGATGGAAGGGTTGTGTGTGCGAGTGCGCAGGGAGATTCGCAAGTACCAGAAGAGCACGGAGTTGCTGATCCGCAAGTTGCCGTTCCAGAGACTGGTCCGCGAGATCGCACAGGACTTCAAGGTAAGGGCGCGTTTGATACGCGACGGGGTTGGTTTTGGTGAGAGGAGGTGGGCGTTGATGTGTGGTGTGTTGAGGGGGCGAAGGGTGGTGGGTGCGGAGTGAGAATGGAATGGTGTGGCAGCGGGTCGTGGGCTGAGAGTGTGTGTGTGATTTGCAGACCGATCTGCGTTTCCAGAGCCACGCCGTGCTGGCGCTTCAGGAGGCAGCAGAGGCATACCTGGTGGGTCTGTTCGAGGACACGAACTTGTGCGCCATCCATGCGAAGCGGGTGACGATCATGCCAAAGGACATCCAGCTGGCGAGGAGAATCAGGGGAGAGAGAGCATAGGGAGGGAAATCCTTGTACAGATTTTATGGGGACGTGAAGCGAAAAAACTTGAAAAAAACCAAAAAAAAACAGAATAAAATCAGTTTCGGGTTCTTTTGAACCCACCAAAGTGCGGTTGTCCGGGTGTACTGTTGGATGTGGCATTTGCATATGAAAGTCCGCCGGCGAATGTTTGTGTTGCCCCAATGGCTTTTAACATTCGGGATGTCCTTTTTTTGTTGGGTGTTACAATATGTCACCGTGAATTGTTTCTGACGATGTCGAATTGGAATACGTCGGAAATGTAATGAAACAGGAACTGTTTTTGTTTGGTTTTTTTGGATGGCAGTGGTGATGTTGATCAGTTTAGCTTGTTGTAAATTGACGTGTGGCTTGGGTTATTTGCTGTTATGTGTCTCACTTTTCAGTATCCTGATATTGTTAGCATTTAAGAAATTGCCATTGTTTTAATACTGCCTTGTCATTTTGCCTTCCGTGTCTGTTGGAACTGTTTAGATTTGACCAGTGGGTTAGGGTGCTTGTGTTAAGAGTGTCTCTAGTATATGCCATAATGTTTTTAACAAGCTCATTGATTGTACGTTGTACCATGTTCGGATGATTGTTTCTGTTGTCGTTATGATAAATCATGTGTAGACTGGTCACTCGTATATTGAAAGATTTTTTTGTATTTGGAGGCATACTTCTCCTAAGTCCATTGTACATCTTGGATTAATAGTCATTGTTTGTCAAGCTTGGTTCTGTATTCCTCATATCTTTCGAGTTGATATTTTGGATACAAACAGTTGGAAGTTTGCCTGAGCATTTGACTGGCAACACTGGGCACCTTTTTGTGGGCAATGGACTTTTGATACGTGATGACTTGTGGAAACGGTGCTTTCATGATAACTGATCTTTTTGGCGTTATGCATGTCTCAAATAAGCTTCTTGCATTTCTGTAGTCTATTGAAACGTGGGACTGAACTTCTGTAGGTGCTAAATGGTTGCATGTCCTGCATTGTATTGCTAGTGAAGGATCTGATGACTGAGGTAATCAACAACTGAAATGCCAAGATACCCTCACTAGAATTCATGATGAGCACATATTATTTGGCTATTATAGAGCGGAGAAGCCCTGTCTGCGCATGATCGTAGCAGGTGGCTTACTTTCTCCTCTATTTATGAGACCTTCAATTTCCACACATTCGCATGCATGGTAAGGTTTGCATAGTGAAGTGAAAATTAAGTGATAAATTCGAAGGGATATTGGTTAACAATTGTCGCTTCTCTCTTGTGTTCGTCACCCCATCACGACAACTTCCGGCGCTTACATCTGCTGTAAACACTTGTGCCTAATCGGTTTGGTGTTGTTCACGATTTCAGCGCTTGGAAGTGTTTGTACCTTCTGCACGATAGTAGTGGAATCACACAAACTACATTGTCAGCTACCTTCAGTTACAATCAAAGAAGCTGTACGCGGATTTGATGAGCTTGTTCCTGAAAAGTTTAGATTCACTGTTCCTTGAAAATGTAGAATGAACTACCTGCGATTATGCAGCCGACTTAAAGATTTGAATAGTTACTGAGAAAATAGGTGGCGACAAGTGGTAAGTTACCACAACAGAACTCTTTGTCGATGCCAGACACTGAGAGCACACAGCGCACAGCTCTGGCAATCAAGTGCTCAGTAAAGAATTATTGAACTTGTATTGAATTCCGTCACAAGTGAATAAGAAGCTACTCTCATCCCAAGAAAGGTCCTCGCATACTCCCATACTGATGATGCATCCTCAGTAGGAATTACAGTTGCCATTGTCAAAACCAGAAAAAGCAGGTGGGACATATATCAATTTCTGTTTAGAATTGAATTTCACATCAGGACTTCCTTTCTTAAAGAATGTTGAATGAACTGCTTCATTCGAAATTACGAAGCAAATTGGACCACTTGGAACTGTCACAAGCTGTGCACAATAAGACAGCAAAAATAGTATAGTCACGGACATAGCCAAGCTTTTATTGCATGTACGGCGTCACATCCTGAAATCATAATAACGTAGAACTACAACAAGCAAGATCTGCTTGACACTACTGAGAGAACCAACTCCTCTGTGAATTATCTGTAATTACAGGCCACCAATTAACGTCGCATCCCTCAGGATTGTTGCACTCAACTCTCGAATGGGAGCGCTTCGCCATTCCGGCTCCAATACTAACAATCGGGTCCTCATTCCGATCTAGTCCCGACAGAGACTCTCTACCTAATGAGTGCTTGCCGCAGACGGATGAATCAAAAACTATAGCCGAAACACCACAATGGTAGGCGTCCTCCTTAACAAAGCAGCCTGAGTTAGGCTATCAAGGCGTCCAATCACCTCGACCCTCTGTGTGTCCCCAAAACTTCGCAAACTCTTAAATTATATCGCCGAGCTAGCATCCAATAAAGAATCAATCAAACCGCTCCTTCCAACCACCGTAGATGTAGGGCTAACTTTCGAACCGGACTGGAAGAACATGCTGCTTTAGTTGTTCCGATCAGTCGTAAGAAACGACCTGCAGCTTTGTCGATGAAACCTCTCGCACAAGGGAGGCCAATAACAACTTCTGGGTAACCGACTGAGCGAGATACCAAAAAATATGTGGGATGGAGGATGAATAACGCAACATGGCTCTCTACTTAGAGCTTGTACCTAACAAAATGGAGATCTGTGAGGAGTCCCTTTTCTTCTCTTCACAGACACCGGGAATATTACAGACTTCGGCGACGTCGCCATCGACGAAATACGTCCGCTTCGAACTTTCTTGGGCAGCAATTGAGTCGAAGCCGTCGACACAATGCCACAGAATCCTATCCCCTCGCTGCCTGTCGATGCTGACGAAGTATGCGTCGGCGACCCGTCGCACAGTGAGTCCGTCAATAGCTCATCCTCCAACTCGTGTTTCCCACCTTTCAAGCTCCGAGTCGGGGAACATGTGAAGAACGAGTACGGCATGTTGCCGCTCTCAGGCAGAAGTGTTGATAGGTCCTTCCCGCTGCTAACAACGGCATCCACCTTGCATGCCACTGAGCAGTATGCGTAAGAGTCTTGCAGGCTCCTGTCACAAGTACCGCAAGCGTTGCCCAACCCCTTCGACGGACGGGGCTGCGGCCTCTGATTTAGGAACACCACCCGCGCGCTATTGATAATGTACGTCTGAACCGTTGAGCAGTCCAGGAGACGCTGCATATCTTGCAGACGGATCACATCGTGGTACACATAACGACGAATCTGGAGAATACAATGGTTCTGGTGATCAGGAACACAATGCTGACACACACCAGCATTGCAGTCCACACAGAACACATTTCTCTCGTTCTTCTTGAACGCCCCGTGCTTGGCACACGGCACAAAGAACCTCTCGGCCAAGAGAGACTCCAACCAAGCCGGTTTCTGAGGCAGCGCCGACAGGTCATAACCCACCATGGCTGCAAGATAATTCACACTGCACACGACCTGCGAGAGTAGCTCCTAAAGTCCACACTACTCCAGATTCAAGTCCTACAGTGCGAGTGCGAATGGAGTCATGGATGACAGCTGTTCACATAATACTCTTCCGAACAGCCAACGAAGGCTTGAGAAAGCCAATCTTCACACAGAAACCCGTGCAACAGTAGAAATTACACTACAGAACTTCAGGAGAACCTCTCGTATTGAAAGAGTTCACCAAAGAGATACGTTACATTTTCTAACTCCCTTCGCTACTGAAACCGGCACATCAAGTCGCATAACACTACTGGGTCGCCAATTTAACACCCAAACCTTGAATCTCCGAAATCATCGGAAAATGTCGGAAATAATATTCAATGGCACAATTACTTTCTGCACTGGCCTCCGCAAATTTGAATACTAACATCTGATAACGAGGTCAGCAAAACAGCCTGAAAGTTGTCATCAAGCAGAAGTTTGCACCTACGGGCAACGTTGACTCAGACTTACACATTAGCAGTTTCAAAACTCAATTTAGAGTCACGATTCAAGACCGTGTGTATTGATCAACACCTGAAACACAAAGCCAGCTTACAAAATGGTACGCGAACTCCACGGGACGCTGGAATTATCAAAATGAGGCCAGGGTGCAAACGACCACTGCTCTTCAAGATAATTGTGCGCACGGTGCGACTCAAAGGTACTCCGGCCACAATTATTTCAAAAGTGTCAAGGATCGCCTCCAGCTTGAACTCCCCGAAATTGATTCGGCCAATTGTCTCAGATTGGATCTTAGATAGTGCCCACACTCTCCAGGACTAATTACCCCCGAGCAAGACTAGATCTCACCCAACTCAAGCTCGAGCTTCACTGCAAGAAGCGACCAAGCTACCACTCAGCCAGATCTGGTACCACAACTGATAATCCACTCCCAGCCAGCTATTCTGACACTAGTTGCACTGCAGCCGTTGATAGACCCTACCAGGCTGCTCAATCAAACTCTGTGCACATTACAGCTCGGCCTCAGACGACGAAACCTCTTGCTTCCTAACCTCAGGACCTATGGAATCCCCAGTATGAGATCTCTCGTGCACAGCCAAACTGCGAATTGCGCACTCCAGTCAAAATCTGACCAAACTTGAGTCAAAACATACGAAAACACTGTCAGGCCGGACTTAATTCCCAGCTTGCAGTGCACCACTGACGCACATCCAAAACCAGATCGAAAGCTCAATGTGACTCTCGAACTCACTCACTCCAACACGCTGGAAACAGTGTGAAGCTGTGTACTACAGCTTGGCTAAATCGGGGGGGGGGGGGGTCGGAGAGAGAGAGCGCCAGCAGGAGGTGAACAAATGAGCAGAGCGGAGCACGGAAGTCGGGCGATGAAGGGGACGACCAAGGACGATTGCCCCAAGTGCGGCGCGGCGAAGACTATGGCAGCGGCGGCGAGGTCGGGTGGCGCAGGGCGGGAACGCTGAGCTCCCAAGCCCCCCCTCCTTCTTTCGTCTGCCCGTCTGCCCGCCGAATAAACTTAAGTTCTCCCCTCACCCAGAATTCGGTAACCAGCCAGCGTAACCTCCCGCAAAGCCGGGACGGGTTGCAGGAGAGTAGAACGGGCCGGGCCGGACGAGTGGTCAGAGGCACCGTTGCCAGGGCTGCTCTCACTCATTCATTCATTCATCCATGTGTGACGCATGTGGGCCTGAGCGGACTTTCATGTGTAGAGATCAAGTCTTTATGAGTGCCTCTGCCCCCCTTCCATAACCCTCCCCAACCTCCCTCCACCTTTTGTTTTTCCATCATGCCCCTACTCCCCAATTAACTAGACAATTTGCTTCCTGTCTCAGTGCACAACCTCACTTATCACTGAATGCAGGCAACCCAAGTACCAATCCCCTTTTTCCCACTACTGAATAGATAACACACACTTGCCCTTTTTTTTCACATGAAAATGGGTGACTTGCCATGGAATCTATTGATGTGGGCTTCCTTTTACTTTTTTAGTCTGTTCAAGATTGTATGCTCATTGGCATTGTCACATTTTGAAACTGTTCACATCAAGCATATCACCTTTTTCTTTTTTATACCCCCATGGGTGCCAAAAATCTGGATGTTGGATTTGAAACTGGTCGTTCTAACTGTTTAAATATACAGTGTGGGTGCAGTTACTTTGATATTAAACTATGTTTTGAATGGCATGTTTAGTGGTAATTTCAATTACATATGTGGGAATTTCTACCTGTTGAATTGAAGAGGAAACAAATTCAGTGTACAATCTGTCAGCATGGGTATGTTTTTCCATCAGCCTAAAATATTTTAACAATACCCAAATAGAATAGGCAAAAGTTATAGAATTGGTTTGTGCCTCTTTCAACACATGGTAAAGCAATTTGTACTACAGTTTTAGGTTTAGTTTGAGTTTAGGTTTAAGTTTGTTCCTTCTTTGTTTTTTACATTTCTTTATTTAAAAAATTACATTCATTAGGTCTGTATGACTTGATGCATATATGTTGGATTTAAAAAATCTGTTTCAAAATTTATTACAATATTCTTGATCTAGGAATGATGTCACATTTTGATTCATCACTCATGAAGTTACAAACACATGTTTTCATATGAATAACCTATATAATCAAAGGAAATTTTTTTATGTGTGTTTGCAACCTAACATCCCCCCCATCATCATTTATTCCTGTAAGAAGTCTTAATCTTGCCCATTAATAATCCCAATAAAATGATCACAGGTTACTCTTTCACATCAAGAACAGAATAAATCATAAATGAAAGTAAATGTTACATGAAGAATTGCAATAATGAATTGATACCCTTCCACACTCTACCACAACCATAAATATACAACATGTAAATAATATAATGCTCTCAGTTCAATTTCAAATTCCATAAGATAGAATATTGAACTTCTTTCTTTCTTGCCTTCTCTTAATTCTTGTCAGTTTCATCCTATACACACACATACATACTTTTTCCTCTTTTTTTCTTTTCTTTGTGGCAGACCAAAATCCAGGAGAGCATCCTTGTGTGGTGAAAGAATGATCACATTCCCCTGTGCCCTGGGCAGATGCAGTATTCCACATCATTGTTATCATTCCATCAAAAAGGGGGAAAAACAAAATTATATATATATATATAAATTTTAAAACCAATTAACTTTTCAAATTACCCTGCCCAAACAAATAATAATTCTCAATGATGGGTTGGGGTGAGCCCATTATGCAAAGCAGACACAAGACTACCAGCAAAGAAAATATATGTTCCCAAGACCTCCCCATGCCACCCATATCTTCATTGGAGAATGGGGGGCTGGCCAAGGACCAAAGCAGAATGAGGCCAAGCAAAATGTAGAGGGGGGTGAGGCCAGCAAAAAAGAAATTATTGGACCCATCTCACAGATTTCATGGAAACTGGACAGAAACCCTAACCTAGCTTTGAAATATTCTCAGGAAATGGGCAGTTTTTAGCCACTGTCTGAGTAGACTGTCGTCAGTAGGGATCCAGCTTGCCAACTGGCACACACTATTAAAAGTACCCAACTTCTGGAGACAATGCTTTGTTTAGGTCACCCAGATCCCCCTTTTCTCTTCTTTCTATTTCGTCACCTCTGCCAAAATACAATTCAATGGGCTCTCTCTCAGCAACTCACCTTCAGCTGGTTTTGCTCATTGTTTGTGTGTGAACCCAACCTTGATAGCTCCTCTTTGCACACAACCCTCCCACTATCCTTTGCATCAGTGCCTTTATGTGATGTTGCTTGTAAGTAATTGATACTTGGAACAAGTGCATCAAGAAAGAAAGAAAGAAGAAAGAGAGAGAGAGAGAGAGAGAGTAAGAAGAAGGAAAGGTAAGGGATACAAAAACAAATGCACACTTGATAAAGCAATGCACATTTATGCAGCATATTGTATGCAAACAACTCTGCCATGTGTATTTAGGTGTATTTCAATAGATATTTCAAAAATGAATTCAGTATAACAGTTTTGGAGAGTTGCATCTTTTAACATTTGTACAAAAATAATATCTTACAAGTTCAACTTGAATGTGTGACTCGATCAGCTTAATGAGTATGTACATACTTGTGTTTTTTTTTTTTTTCTAGATTCAAACTAATTTAATCTGCAAACATGATTGGACTATTTATAAAATGATATAATTACTAGGAACAACAAATTACAATTGATACTCCAGTATTTTGTTTTTTAAGGGTACATCTTAAATGTTTTGTTAATCACTGAAATGATTGCAGAGTTTTACTACAATTTGTAGTTGGAGATTAAATTGAATGAATCATGAACTTGGTATATTCCACAAATTAATCTAATAAAAACTTTTCAACAATTGGTATCATGATACTTTTTTTTAAAGTACACAACTGTCCCTTACAGATGATTCAAATTTCAACCTTATATTTCAAAATCATTCCTTATGGTTTTAATTAAGCTATTCATCTCCCAACAGATTCATATTACAACTCCATAGTTTATGGTAAATTAAGCACCAGTTGTAACATATTTTGCCATGTCGGATGCATCTAAGTCATAGTATGAAATTGACAGCCTAAAACAGACAACTTTTTTTTTTTGTCCACATCTTTAAAAATCAACTACAAGAAATGTACCCACAGAACCCTCTCATGTACGCATGATATTCAGTATAGTTAGTTGTCCACCATTTGCAAATGGCAACACTTCCATTTTGGAACATTTGCAAAGACTTCTACAACATGAAGTTTTTGTGGGTCATAACAAAATGCATTAAAACAACAGTTACTTTTGTGAACTAAATCTCTAAGCAGGGACAAAAATGAAGATACGGAAGAAAAAGAAAGGGAGAAGATATTTTTCCCCAACTGTATTTTTGTTTTAATGGTATATGTCACATGCTTCTGTTAGGATTGGGACTTGATTTGTTCCTTTGTGGGTTAGTGGGGTATTAAACGGCAAATCCCTAGTGGTGCTAATCCAGCTTGTCTGGAGTTGGTTAAACCATGTGATCCTGCACCCACCCAGTTTACTTTTTTGACTGGTATAGTTTGCAAATGCCATGTCACCATGGAAGGGGATGTGGAGACCTATCTGGGTTCAAAGACAGATTAGGTCATCCTATGACCGTCCATGGTGTCAGGCCCTTATTCCCTTTATTTTTTTGATTTTATTTATTTATTTATATTTTTGTCCCAAAGGTCCCTGAGAAAGTGGGAGCATGGGCTCTCTTTGAATTTGAATTCAAAATTTGAACTTGAGGAGGATGCAGTTGGAATCTCCATTGGACTTTGGGAATTGCAGCTGAGCACACTCCAAGCTAGTTGGGAGTTTGTTGGTTGTGTCTGTACACACAATGTGCCCTTTTGTGTGTGGGTTTGCAGGTTGAAAGGTCTCGTTGTCTGAAGAAAGTTAACGAGAAGGAAAAAAGAAGAAAGGGAACAAATGAAGGATAAACACAGGAAGGAAGAAAGAAAAGATTTTTATTGTTTACAACTCCCTTTGGATTCAAAAGTATGTGATTGGATTGATCATGTACAAAGAACAAAAACATCAACAAAATGTATCCAAAATGAAGAGGTAAGAGTAAATTACAGTGGTGTATAATTTAGACAAAACAGTATATATATATATATATATATATATATGTGTGTGTGTGTGTGTGTTCCTGCTTACATACATCCACTAGTACATATCCTAATTGTGTTTTACACAGTGTGCAAAAGATCTGATTATTATGTTAATGGGATCTTTTTGCACCGTTTTATTAGTATTTTTACTTGGGCTGTTGAGTTTCTCACTATTTCATGATATTACAATTTTCAGAAATATATAATAGTAAAGTCACACAGACTAGACCTTTCTCCATAATCACTTTGTAACTCATATGCAATGGTTGATCAAGCAATTACCTTGGTGTGCATGAAATTTCATTGCAACATATTGAAAGCTGTAGGGAAGCTGCATGTGTGAATATAACAAGGTAGAAGCAAATGTAAGTTTGAAATTTATAGCATTCTTCTATGACAAACAAAACATAGTTAAATGAAAAATTTAATTAGTAATATTTTTTGTAAAATATAAATTATAAAAAATACTATGATTTTTACAAGTACATACAATCACTAACTTACCATTAATAATAAACGAGATGTGTTAAATTACATAAAATAAATACAGTACTTTTTATTAATTATAATATTTGATTAATCTTGAACATTCTAGAGCTTTAGGTAATCCTAAAAAGACCACGTTATACGTTTACAAATTACAGGTAAGATTTCAAAATGTAAATTACCTACATTAAATTTATGAAAACTTACCTTGTCAAACAGTCTCTGAAAAAATAAAAAAATAAAACATTTAAAGAAAAATAGTTTTTCACCAGTATACAATCATGTAAATATGAATAATGTATGTATATTATGATCTGAATGATTGATAAAAAGAAATAGAGTATACCTTTTATTTTTCAAGAAATGTGAAACACAAGAATTCATTTTGTATACTTATCAGTCAAACATCTCAATGTTTTTTAAAATTTGAAAAGATAAGTTCAAGACAACTATCTAATGGTAAAAACGATGATATAATTTTTTATAAATGAATAACAATACATTTTCAAGAAAGTATACAAGGGGAAGTTGATAATGATACTAATAAAAGATCACTGTATGTAAACTACCATAAAGTTAAAATGAGAATGTCATTGTTGAACCCATAAAAAGATTGTTTATTTATTTATTTATTCCAAAATGTTAAACTGATCACTAACTTACTCATATTTTAAGGAAAATTCAAAGTTGAAATTTGTTGTTCAACTTACTTGTAATGAATCACCGTGCTTGAAATACAATAAAAAAGAATGAGATTTTTTGTGTCATCTTCCAAACCCACATGGAACCTACAACTAATTTTTTTAATATTTTGTTTGTGGTAATCTTGAAAGGCTTTTCCAAACATAATTTGGTGCAGAAGTGAATCACTTTAAAGTTGTTCACCTCCACTCCAGGTATGTATATATGTACGTATACATGCAAGTATCTAGGTCGATGGAGGATTGTACCCCTGGAGTGGAAAAAAAATCTTGCCATGAAGTCAGGTTGAGATGGGACCCAAAGAGCCCAGAAGTGGGCAGAAGGTGGAGATGAATGGATGGATGTTCGATGAACGAATGAATGAATGAATGAGATGAATTGATGGATGTTCGATGAATGAATGAATGAATGAGATGAATAGATGGAACTTCGATGACTGAATGGTGGATGGATGGATGGCCCTGGTGGGGGGGGAGAGGGGAAGGGGGTGCACGTGGGAGTGTTCAGAGGCTGAGTGGGTGATTGAGTGAATGAGGTTGGGGAGGGGGGGGGGGGGGTCAGTTACCCCACCTCCAAGACCCCCCCCCCCCTCCCCCCTCTAAGCATAGCAGAGCAGAGATACTTAGATAGATATATAGATATTAGTTGTAGTAGTAGTGGTAGTAGTATTAGAACAGTATTATTAGTAGTAGTAACAGTAAAAGTAGTGGTAGTAGCAGTCAGGAAAGGGGAAGGGGTAGGAAAAGGGAAGAAGGATTAAGGAGGAGGCGAGAGAGACTCCACCAGACAAAAGAAAGAAGAAAAAGAAAATAAGATAAACAACAACAACAACAACAGGGTGGAGCACTCACTCACTTGCCCTGCTGCTGTTTTGATATTAAACTTGAAAAACATATATAAGAATATTTTAGAAATTTTGGAATTTTGATTAATTTTTAGTCATGCATACAAATTAGCTTTGCAAACTAAAGATTAATTTTATTTCACATAATATAATATTCTTAGGCAATTCTGAATTTTGGACAAAAAATAGTAGTATATATGATGTATTATATATTATATATTTATTGGCTTATCATCTTTTTTTATTAATAAAATTTAAGAATGGATATAGTAAAACAAAACCTTGCAATACACATGTAAAGATTCTCTATGGCACAACATTTGCAAAATTGTTGGGTTGAAAGAGAAAAAAATCCAATGCAAAAGTAACTATTTGTTTTTTTTGTTTTTTTTTATTTTTTTTTATTTTTTTTAGAATATTGCAAAGTGAGTAAGTCTTGTAATTTGGTATGTTTATAAATTAAAAAATATTGTGAAGATAATTGGTTTTAGAAACAAAAGATTAAATGAGAAAAATTGAACTATGTCCTATTAGAATTCTTAGTGCATTTTTTGACACATGATCTAATTCTTCGGACTTAAATTTAAAAAGTATATTAATACAAAAAAAAGAGACTAATAACATATTGTAATGGAAAACAAGGTTATATGATCTCTCACATCTAAGTAAAAGATGTACAACATATGTCTAATATTTTAATACACATAAATATTTTATTAATTTATTAACTTTAGAATATAAAAGAAATATGTACTTTACTTTTCCAATTATAAAAATATTAATTGCAAGGAATTGTTTTATAACTAGGAGATACTTTTAGCCAACTTGTTATAGTCAATATTTTTTATAATCAACTTTAAGTTATGATTACAATATTTTATACATTTCAATTTGCACCACTAAAAGTAACTTACATTATGTATTCAATAATTTCTTTTGCTTTGAGACATTGACTACAATTATATAACAAAAATTTATTAATCAATTTAAAATTTAGAGCTTAGGTCTTAATTAAATCTATTTTCATGCAACTGATTTTAAAAGAAGATAATTATGGTACATGCTAAAAGCTTCATCTTTACCACTTTTTACAATATCTATGTTATGTTTATTCAAACTAAAATATTAATTGTAGTTGTTTTTATTCTTCATTAAAAAATTAAAATACCAAATGATTTTTTTTTCTATCAATGTTATTCTTTTTTTTATATTTTTTGAACTTACTACTCATATTTTAAATTTTCTTCATAATTTATAATTTATTCTTTATAGTTAAAATAATGTAGAATTTGTATCAAACATTTATTTTAAATAAAAAAATAATTTTAATTTTTAATATACTTTTTGAATGTCAAAAAACTAATAAATTATTATTATTATTTTTTTGTTATAATATATTTTGTAAAAAATAATCGCCACTTCCAATTGAATTAAATTTATTACATTTTTCTATAGATATTCTATAATGAAAATATTAGCCAAGTCTTTTTGTACAAGTTTTTAAAACAAAATCATGTTGAATTATATATTTTGTTAACATCATCATTAATAGTATTTAAAAATGGTATTATCAAATATATATATATATATATATATATATATATATATTACATGTTTGAATGATAATTATAAATCTAGCAGTATCTATTGCAATAAATTAAAAAGAACTCATATTCTTTTGAAGGTTTAAAATTCTAAATGAATAAAATATCAAGGACAAGAACTCAATGAAGGCAAATAAATGAATAAGATTTTTTTTAAAAGAAAGATGAAAAAATAGAAATAATATATATATATATATATATATATATATATATATATATATATTAAAAAGAAACTAAAATAAATATTGCCAAAAGACAAGAGAACTAGAGATCCTTGAAATTAGACTAAAATCAAGAAATGAATCAAGAATAATAAAGAGTTCATTCTTGCCTTTATATATACTATCTACCTACAAGCCAAATGGCAACATTCTATAGGACCTCTAATATGTGTCTAATTTGTAAGATACATGGTTTAATTTATAAAGTAAGTTTCTTATATGTATGCCACATTATTAGATTGTACCACAAGCTACCAATACATACAATATGTGGCTAACTTGTTGATTAAGTTTCTAATCTATCAATCACCTATAGACATGAATAAAGATGAAATTATATCCATAAAGCTTTTAGAAAGCTTTTTTAGATATTATGAAATTAATTTATTTTTATTTACTTCTACTTAATCATATTATTTAGATAACTATATATGTCTATGATATTATCTCCCTCTTTTAACAATGAGTTCCACAAGGAGTAATGATGACATGTTGATGAAGTCCAAGATGCAATAAATTATATTTGTCACATACTCTAATTATTATTTTTTTTAAGGTAGTTCATAGGTCCTCTTAGCTATTAATAATATTTCATTCTAAGACAAGAAGACCACCTTATTATTTGATCATTATTGATACCTTCATAACTTCCTTAAAAAAAATTATTGTTATACTATCTTTGGAAGTATCATGAGATTTTGAAAATTTTTCCTTAGTATCACAAATATGAAGATCACAGGATGTACATGATTGAATTTATTTAAAAAAATTGAATTAATAGTTAGTATTGATTTCATGATTTGAAAATGAAATTATTCTAGATTTAAAAAAATTTCCTATTGTTGATCAAAAGCTATATATCTTTCTTTAGATATAAGATAAAATTGGCTACAAAGAGCATTTGATAAGCCTTGTTGTTTTTATAGCCAATAAATAATCTTAAATTCAAATCTTCACAAAGACATGTTCCAATAGGCTTGGCAATGATTCAAAACATATAGTGATATAAAATACTCAAAATTCTTATAATCCATGTATACAATGATTGAACTATAAGTACCTTCTAAATAATGGTGTCATTTTTAAAATAAATCTATAATTATAAGAATTTTTTTATTGTGGATCTCATAGTTGATTTCAATTGTTAAAAATTTTCTTGAATATAAAGCTAGTGAGTGAAGTTTATTATCTATTTCTATTTGTGATAATATTATATTCTAAAAAATATAATATATCTATTTTTATAAAAAAATAGCTTAAAAAAATTGATGTGATATAAGATTAGTGCAAAAATAAAATTGGACTTCAAAACTTCAAATGTTGCTTCTACTTCTTGATTTGATTGAACTTTGTCTTTACAAGTCAAATGTGTAAGTAGAGTTGCAACTTGAGAGAATTTCTTGATAAAGATCTAATAGTAATTTGTAATTTCTAAAAAATATTGGACATCTCTTATCATTTTAAAAATCTTCTAATCCATAATGATTTGAACTTTTTTAGGATCTATCATATGTTCATTATTTGAAATGATATATTCTAAGAAGTTGACTTGAGTACTATAAAATATACACTTTTTTATCTTAGTATAGAGCCATACATCTCTTAGTTTTTATTATACATGAAAAATATAAAGTTTATATTTATATATATTTTTAGAATAAATTATGATTTTTTGTAGATAATAGATAATAAAATTATCTAAAAACTTTTAAAATACATAATATATTAGATGTTAATTTTTTTTTAATGCATTAGTTAGCCCAGAAGGCATGACATGGTATTCAAAATGTCCATACTTGGTTCAAAATATAGTATTTTATTCATCTCTTTCTTTGATGCATATTAGATTGTATACTCTTTATAGATTTTTTTATATAGATCTTAGCTTGATTCAATTAATCAAAAAATTTGGATATCAAAGATATAAGATACTTATTTTTAATGGTGAACTTATTGAATCATCTATAATTCATACACATCTAGAACAATCTATTTTTTTTTCTTTATAAATAAGATTAGAGTTCTTACTAGAGTTTTAGAATGGTATATGAAATTTTTGGCCAAATTATTTTTAATATACTCCTTAAGTTTAGCCAACTCATTTTATAATAAATTATAGATTGGTCCAAAAGGTATTTGAGTTCCTTCTTGAAGGTGAATTGATTATTTATAAGGATAATATTTTGGAAGAATATTTATATTTTTTTCTCAAAAATATCTTAAAAATCTTGATATTAGCTTGAAATGCTACTTAAAATCTTTCAATTATTAAAAATAAGTGTGGTATAAATAACATAAGATGGTCTTTTTTTTATAGGATGTAAAAAAATTCTTGCATATGTAAATATAAGTTTGATTTTATTAAAATTATGTTTTTTTTATATATATATATATATATATATATATATATATATATATATATTAACAACACTGTTAATTATACTTTCAAAAAAGTCAAGACTACGAAAAATCCAATTTGCTTAAAGATTATACTTTTCAACTTAATGTTTGAAGGTTAAATAAATTCAGCATCAATTTCTTTACATCATATTGTAATCTATAAAAAAATTGATTAATGAATGCAACATCATTTCATTTAATGTCAGTTACAAGTTGTCAAAATTGTGAAGCATACAATATTATGGATTGATTGTTTTTTTACAAAATATAGATCTTATTTTTTGCAATACAAATTAAAATATATTTTTTATAAATAGATCAAAACTTTTCTAAAAAAATATCTAAATTATTCAATATTAGATTACATCATTCAAGATCTTATATCATCAAACTTTTCAAATAAGGCAATTCTTGATTCTTTAATACTTGAACAATATTCCACCTATTATAAATATATATATATATATATATTCAAATAATTATCTATATAATTAAATAGAAGTATTTAAAAGTAGATTAATTTCACAATATTTTTTAGAAAAGCTTCTTAGAAGCTTTATAGATGCAATTTTGACTTCACTTATATTTGTAGTTGATTGATAGATTAGATAAGAAATTGGGTCAACAAATTAATTATATGTCACATATATTGATATTTTGTTGAATAAGCTAATTATGTAATGTATATAAAAAACTTACCTTGCAAGTTAAGATATGTATATTGTAAAGTTAACACATGTTAGAAGTCCTCTAGAATATTGCCACATAGCTCTTAGTTAGATAATCTATATATATATATATATATATATATATATATATATATATATATAAAAGAATGAAACCTTCTTTATTCTTGTCAATGTCTTTTTAATCCTTGGTCTTATTTTAAGACTTTTTATTTAGCAATCGTCATTTTAGTTCAATATATTAACATCTTTGAGTGACTTTTAATCTTTTCAAGTGATACAAGAGTGTAATAAGTTTTTTTTTTTTTTTTTTTTTTTTTTTTTTTTTTTTTTTTTTTTTCTTTTTCTTTAAAATTTCTTCCAAATTATCTAATATTGAATTATGTTATTTAAAAAAAATAAAATAATGATAATACAAAATTAAAAAGTAATTTTTTAATAAACCTGACTTGTTATCTTAGAATTAGATAGTTTTAGAGTTGAAGTTCATTTATTAATTATATTTAATTAATGAATCTTCAAAACTTTGATCTTATATCATAAAACTTCTATTAAGGATAAAAATCCAATAAAAGTAAATAAATAAGTAAGACTTTTTTTTAAAGAAGTATGAGAAAATAAAAGTAAAAAATAATATCTATATTTAAAAGAAATTAGAATAGATATTGGCAAAAGATAAGAAAATTAAAGACTGTTGAATCTAGGTTAGAAGAAGAAAAGAGTTGATAAAAGTGAAGAAAGCTTTACTCTTGTTTCTATATATACTATCTACTTAGGATCTATGTGGCAATGTTCTATAGAACCTCTAGCATATGTTGACTTTGTAAGCAACATATTTTAATTTGTAAGGCAAGTTTTTTATATATGTGTCACATCGTTAGTTTATTCCACAAACTATCTAGAAGTGTAATGTATGACTAACCTGTTGACAAAGTTTCTAACTTAAAAGTAAATAATAAATATGTGTAAAATCAAAATTATATCTATGAAGCTTTTAAGAAGTTTTTTTAGAAGATATTATGAAATTAATCTATTTTTATTTATTTTTACCTACTTCTATCTAATCATTTAAGTAATTATTAGAACATATATATATATCTATGGCATTATCCCTTCATTTAGAGATGAGTTCTATTAGGCGTAATCATCATATATTGAAAAAATCTAAGATCCTACAAATTATCATTGCTACATACTCTGATCTTTGTTCTCTTTGAAAATATTTAATAGGTCTTTTCAATCATTGATAATGTCTTTTACTAAGGCAAGAAGACCACTATGTTATTTAATTGTTATTGAGGCCTTTATAACTTCATTCAAATAAAACATTTGGAAGACCATTAAGAATTATTCCTACTTCTAATAAAATCACCGAACATCGGGACTTTCTTCTAAGGTCGTAATATCAAATACATTATATCTTATCATCTATTTAAGGAAGAATATGACATTTTTCAAGGTCTTCATATCAATTATGTTGTCTTAAAGGTTGTGACAATTATAATGTTTCATCCGACAAGTCAGCAAATGATAGCTCTTCAGTCGAATCTGATACTTCTTGATTCTTCATTTCTTTAATGCTAAAATATACACAAAAGCTAAAAACAAAGATAGAAGGTAGAATATTATCTTTTCTTGATCTTGTTTCTTTTACATGAAAGTTTTTTTATTTTTCATCTACATTTTAATGGATGTCATTGATAAAAAACTTCTACTTTTTTGTTTCATTTGCTAGATTATTTGTTGGCTTTTATGTGTATTTATTCATATCATATATGTGTCAATGAATGAGATATTTCAACCTATTTTAGTGCCACTTTGAATCTAAGACTTCTTTCACTTTAAATTTTTCATTATTTTCTACTTCTATAAGACGAGATGGCACCTATTTTTTTTCTTGGTATATTTATTGTCTTGTATGATTTAATAAGATACATCTGGAATATGGAATGGATCTTTATTGTCTCTCAAAGGTATAATTAATAAGAAATTAGATTGATTTTTTTTATAAATAGAAAAATATCTAAGCTAAAAATAGTCCAACTTGTCACAAAGATAAGTAATCTTGATATTATGACAAAGTAACTACATCCTATCAGTCATATTGAATTGTCATTGTTGCTCCCTAAAGATATCTATATTTATCTTTTTTTGTTCTCAAACTTCTTTTAATTGTACCTCTGACAAATGATTTATCAAATCTTTGACTATAGGATTATCAACTCTTAAAAAGTCAAAAGCATTAAGTTGTGGATGATAACCATAATTAATAAAAAAAGATGTTCGGTAAATAGAATAGTGTACCATGTTATTATAGACAAACTTTACCAATACCAAAAGAGTTGTTCAATCATCTTATTGATAGTTAATGATACACCTCAAATATTACTCCAAAACTTAATTAACATACTCTGTTTGTCCATTAATTTGAAGATAAAAGGCCAAAGATAATTTTATATTGATTTATAAAATCTTAAAAATGATTCTTTAAAATCTTGATATAAATTAAGTCTCCCTATCAAATATAATATCCTTGAATAATCCATGATAGCAATAAATATTCTTAAATAAAAACTTAGATTTTTTTTACTTATAATAGATTTTATATATATTACAAAATATGCCATCTTATTAAAATGATCTACTATCATAAATATATAATTATATAAATTTGAAATTGAAAGATCTATAATAAAATCTATAGAAAAAAAAAAAAAAAAGATAGATGTTCAAGTATGGGTAATGGTTAGAAAAGTCTATAAGGTCAATGACAAGGAGTTTTGACCTTGAACAAACATGATATTACTGAACAAAGTCTTTTATTGCCTTCAATATTTTTCACCACCAAAAGTCTTTAGATATAAATTCCAAAGTCTTATTATATCTAAAATTTCCAGTCATTGGAAAGTCATGATATGCTTGAAGAATACATAAATATGCTTCTCCTTCTAGAATATATAGGCGTCCTTCAAAATAAAGTAAGTTTTTTTTGAATTCAAACTTGAAAGTATTATGAGACTTGAAAGAAGGATTCTTGATATCATGAATAAGAAGATCAAAAGACATACTTGATTGAATTTGTTAAACAAAAGTTGAATCAATAGTCAATGTGGATTTTATTGCTTGAAGATGGAAATACTCTAGCTTCAAGAAAATTGTTCTTTACTAATCAAAAGATATGTCTTTTTATTTTAATGCAAGATAAAAATATCTAAAAAAGGCATTTCATAAATCTTGTTATTTTTTAAGTCAATAAGTGATCTTGAAATCAAATCTTAACAAAGACATGCTTAAATAAGCTTAGCAAAAAATCAAAATACATGTTGGCATAAAATATTTAAGATTTTTGTGATTTATATAAATAGTAATTGGATTAGAAGTGCCTCCTAGATAACAATTTCGTATCGTAATTGCTTATAGAATGTAAAAAATAGTTAGAACATATAATATGTTCATAAGTCTTGGTGTAAGTAAGAATGGTTAATATATTAATTTAAATAAATTAAGTATAAGAAACTTTATTTTAAATTTTATCTATTGTGATTATGGCATTTAAAAAATTATATGACCTAAATATTTACTATGAAGCCTTAAGAGGAGATTAGAGCCTAAAGATAAAAATCTAAACTAGTAAGAGGCTTATTGGAAGGAATGAATGCAAGGCATGGTTGGATAAAGGCAAGGAATGAGGATCTTCATTCCTATTGATCGAAAGCCATGTCCAATGGGCTTTATGGAGGCTCTTGGTGGGCATATTAGGGATTAGAATTTTTCTTCTGAGGGAATTCGAGCTTTTGAGGCTAGGGTCAACAAGTTTAGATTTTGGATATGGATTGGGAGCAAATTTTGTGTGATTTGGAGTTTTTATGAAGGATATATTAGCGCTCAAAGTTAAGATGTCAAATTCATACATACTATCACTCTTTGGGGCATAACATACGTTAACAGAAAGCAATGAAGAATCGAGGAGTGGAATTGAAGAGAATACTTTTTAACTATACTTTTTAACTACACTTTTTATGTACTATTTTATGAATTTAGAATTTCAATGAAGAAATCAAAGAGAATTGAAGTTAGTGCATCCATATCAAAAAAAATAAGTAAGTGATTTTATTCATAGTAATGGTTAGAGCCATATCTTAAGTTTTTGGATGATTTTTTGAATCAAATCTTTTGAAAAAAGTAGATTAGTGTATTAGAAAGCTATAAATATAAATTTTGTGGCATTTAAGTGCTTTTTTTGTAAGATATGAAGAAAATTACATGTAGGTGTACAAAAACTAGGATTTAAAGCTATTATTAGGATTTGAGTGATATCTTAAGATCTGCAATGAATTTGAAGTAGAAACTTGTTGTAATAGATTTTAAAAGTAAATTTGTACTTCATGTAAAATTTAAGTGTATTTGATTAGTCCGATTCGAAGATATGAATTTTTGAAGTTTGGAAATAATACCACATCAGGATATGTAAGGATTTAAAGTTTTTTTTATCATATTTTGGGTATTTTTGGGAACTTAAGACTTATATATTTAGTATAATTGCTCCAAAAAGTATTCTATATATATATACAAACTTAGTCTTTCTTATCTCAAGACTTGATTGAGCAATAAATGGCAGCTAGGAGCCTAGTACTTTTTTAAGGCTTAATTCTCTCTATCCTGCAAATGACATCATTCTTGAAACAAATCTAGAATTGTAAGAAGTTCATTGTAATAAATCTTATAGTTGATTGTCACAAACATATATTTACTATAATTATTATGTAAATGATATGAATAGATAGAAATAGATAAAAGTAGATTCATTTCATAATATCTTCTAGACAAGCTTCCTAAAAGCTTCATTGAGAATGCTTTGACTTTATATGTGTTTATACTTGATTAATAGGTTAGAAACTTTGTCAATAAATTAACCACGTGCCACACATGTTCATAGCTTGTGGAACAAGTTAATTATGTGGCATCCACATAGAAAACTTGCCTTGCAAATTAAGATACATATTGTACAAAATCAACACGTTTTTGAAGGTCTTATAAAACGTCGTCGCGTAGCTCCTAAGTAGATAGTATATATAGAAGCAAGAGTGAAGCCTTCTTCACTCTTGTTAATTCTTTTCTTGCTTTTGGTCTAGTTTCAAGGGTATCTAGTTTTCTTGTCCTTTGGCATAAGCTATTCCAATTTTTTTCTTAATATATATATTTAGTTATTTCTATTTTATCATCTTTCTTTGAAAAAAATCTCACTTGATTATTTATTTTTATCAAGTTCTTGTCCTTGACAGATTGACAAGACTGTACTTATAATATCAAAGCTTTATCTAATCTTCATTAAGAAAGAATTATACCTTTCTCTTGATAAGACATAAGTATATTAAAAGTTACAGATTACCTTCTTCTAAACAGATATTGCTCTTAGTATTTTCTTTGTTTTCAAGTCCTTTCTTCTATTTGATTTGTGTGATATTAGACATCTTCTCTTTTCTAAGTATTATCATGGCAGTACTTACTAAAATAAAGAGTATAATGGCACAAATGCAAGAGTAATTGAGGAAATTAATGCTTGCGATGCATCAACTCAATTTACCACTATAAAGAGCAATAAGTTTAGATGGAAGTGTAGATATACAAATGATTGGAGCTGCTTCAATATTTGCACCAAATCATGTCCCTTCTCTTATGGTGGAACACCCTTTCAGTGTTAGAAAGCCAAGAATTACCTTATCCGAGAAGTTTGATGGCACCAGATCAAAGTTTAGAGGATTTATCAATCAAGTACAACTTGTGATTGAACTTCAACTCCAAAGCTATCCAACTCCAAGATCGCAAGTTAGATTCATTGGTATGCTTCTTTCAAGTTCAATATTATCATGATTTTCATCTTTTCTTGAACGATGACATCGAATATTAGATAATCTAGAGGCTTTTTTGGTAGAGTTTCAATCCATATATAGACAATATGATACAATTCGTGTTGCAACCAACAAGATCCATATTTTACAACAAAGTAATTAATCAATAATATTGTAGACTTCATACTTTTGTCAATTTGTAACTGATATCATAAGAGATAATACTACACTTATTAGTCAATTTTTCTATGGATAACAATATGAGGTAAAAAAAAATTAATGCTCAACTTATCTGATCCTCAAACATTGAGTCAAGCAATTGACTTTGCTGTAAAGTGTGACAGTCAACTTTTTGAATTTTGATCTAAGAACCATATAAGTGGACTTCAATGTTACAATAATTCAATAGCAAAACTAACATCTATTCAACACATACATTCAAAAGTAGAAGATATGCAAATTGATGCGATATGTTTCAAACCTCTTACTAAGGAAAAAAAGACTCATCGTTGTCAAGAAGGATTGTGCTTATATTGTAGAGAACCTAAGCACACTGCTCAACATTATCCAAAGAAGTGACGCAACCATAAAATGAGGAGTACGACTATCAAAGAAGATAGTATGTTAAAAAACAAATTTTTCTAGCTATAATAGAGACCGTGCGGCTAGAACCTTGAACAATACCTAGTCAAGGTCCTATTCTCTCCTCAAAACCCTCTCTTTGTTTTACAATAAATATTATTTTAGGACCTAAACATCAAAAAGCCACTACCTCAGCATGTTTCTTAGATGAAGAATTTGTTAAAAGACATAGCATACTTTTAGTGAAGCAAACTAAACCTGTTCATATAGAAATCATAGATTATCATCCGTTATCTTCAAAAGATGTTACTCATGAAACTCTTTCTATAGAAGTAGCAAATAATGGTTATAGTAGCTTTGTAATATTTAATATCATTAGATCTCCCTGTAATCCAATCATTTTAGATTTATCATGGCTAGAAAAATATAATCCTAAAATAGATTGGACTTCTCATAGTCTTGAATTTTTTGAAAGTATAACTAAGAATATAGTTGATCAAGTAAAAAGTCATAAGTCTAGTACAATTAAACTTGCATTTGTAAGTACAAGAACTTTCTTGCATGTTACAAAAGAAGAATCATCTTCTGTTATTTATATCGCACTTGTTTCTACTAGTGGAAGACTTCAAGTGGCATTCCATGCCAATATCAAGATTTTCAAGATGTATTTGAGAAGAAGAATACAAATACTCTTCTGAAACATCATTCCTATGACTGCTCAATCGACCTTCAAGAAGGAAGGAACACAACCACCATTTGGACCAATCTACAATTTATCTCAAAATGAGTTGCCTGAATTCAAAGAATATATTGATGAAAATCTGGCCAAAAACTTCATATGCCATTCCAAATCTCTAGCACGAGTTCTAATTTTATTTGTGAAGAAAAAAGATGGATCATTGCGGATGTATGTCGATTATGAGGAATCTACAAAATCACCATCAAGAACAAGTACTCGCTACTTTTGATATCTAAATTTCTTGATCAATTGAATCAAGTTAAGATTTATACAAAAATAGATCTACAAAGAGCATACAATCTGGTATATATTAAAGAAGGAGATGAATGGAAGATTGCGTTTTTAATAAGGTATGGATATTTTGAATACAATGTCATATCTTTTGGACTTAGAAATGCACCAGCAACATTCTAACATCTAATAAATGATGTCTTTTGGAAGTTTTTAGATGATTTTATTGTTTATTACCTAAACGACATCTTAATCTATTCTAAGAACACAAAATAACATGAACTTCATGTTCGTCATGTGTTACAAAAACTAAGAAATGTAAGACTCTATGCCAAGTTAAAAAAAAAAAAAAAAAAAAAAAAAAAAATGTATTTTATAGTACTCAAGTCGACTTTTTAGGATACATCATTTCAAATGATGGACTTATGCAAGATCCTAAGAAAGTTCAAAATATTCTGGATTAGAAGATCCCAAAAATAGTAAGAGATGTCTTATGCTTTTTGGAATTTTCCAACTACTATTGGATCTTCATCAAAGACTTCTATCAATTTGCACCTCCACTTACACGTTTGACTTGTAAAGACAAACTTCAATGGAATCAAGAAGCAAAAGTAGCATTTGAAGCTTTGAAGACAACCTTTGTTTCTGCACCAATCTTGTATTTTGTTGATTTTTTTAAGCCAATTTTTATAAATATAGATGCATCAGACTTTGCTATAGATGCTGTATTATCACAAATGGAAAAAAATGATAAACTTCATCCTATAGCTTTTCATTCCAAAAAAATTTCAGTAGCTGAGATCTACTACAAGATCCACGACAAAGAACTTCTTGCAATCATAAATTTGTTTTAAGAATGGTGCTATCATCTAGGAAGTACTCCTAGTTCAGTCATTGTATATACAGATCACAAGAACCTTAAATATTTTATATCAATACGTATTTTTAGTCGTTGCCAAACCCGTTGGAGTATGTCTTTGTCAAGTTTTAATTCAAAATCACTTATCAATGGAAAAATCAAGAAGATTTGTCAAATACACTCTCTTGACAATCTTACCTTGGACCAAAAGAAGGAGATGCTGCTTTTGGTCAGCAACGGATAATTCTCATGAAGCCAAAGTATCTTCCATCTTCGAGCAATGAAATCAATACTAATTATTGATTCAACTTTTATTAAGCAAGTTCAGTCAAGTATGTCTTGTGATCCTGTTATTCGTGATATTAAGTGAAATCCTTCAAAGTTTCATGATACTTCCAAGTTTGAATTCAAGAACAATCTACTATATTTTGAAGGATGCCTATAAGTTCCAGAAGGTAAAACTTGATTACGTGTTCTTCAAGCTCGTCATGACTTTCTAGCAACAAGATATTTTGGATACAATAAAACTTTGAAACTAATATCCATGGATTTTTGGTGGTTCCAAATAAGAAAGTTAATTAAAGATTTTGTACAATCTTGTGATGTTTGTTCAAGATCAAAAACTCCTCGTCATTAATCTTATGGACTTCTTTAGCCATTATCCATTCCAGAACAACCATGGTCTTCTATTTCTATGGATTTTATCATGAATCTTCTAATCTCACGTTCTTATGACTCTATATTTGTGATAGTAGATCATTTTCCCAAGATGGCATATTTTGTATCATGTACAAAATCTATCACAAGTGAAGAAATAGCTAAGCTCTTTCTTGACAATATCTATCGCTATTATGGATTATCCAAGGATATCATTTCAAAAAGGAAAACTCAGTTTGTATGAAGATTTTGGCAGACTCTCTCTAAGATTCTAAAAGTAGATGTAAAACTATCTTGAATATTCTATCCTCGAATTGATGGACAAACGGAGCATATTAATCAAGTTTTGGAGCAGCATTTAAATGTACTATCAACTACCAATAAAATGATTGGACAATTTTTTTGCCGTTGGCAGAGTTTATTTATAATAACACGATAAATTCTTCGACAAAACAAATACCTTTCTTTGCCAATTATGGTTCTTATTCACGACTTGATATTTTTGACTTTTTAAAAGTTGATAAATCTATAGCAAAAGATTTGACAAATCATTTGTCAAAGCTACATGCAACAATGAAGGCACACTTAAAAGAAGCTCTAAAACAACAAAAGAACAATGTGGATGTCTATCGAAAGGAACAGCCACTATTCTTCATAGGTGTCAAAGTATGGTTACTTTGTCGTAATATCAAGACCACTTGTCATTATGACAAGTTGGACTATCAAAGGCTTAAACCATTTTTTATATTTACACAAATCAATCCAGTTGCATATCGTTTACATCTACCAAAGTCAATAAAAATCCATCTTGTATTTCACATGTCTCTTCTTGAATCATATAAGATAGTGGATATACCAAGAAGAAGACAAGCTCCACATCCTCCCATAGAAGTAGACAATAATGAAGAGTTCAAAATGGAAGAAGTCTTAGATTTAAGACGGCATCAAAATAAATTAGAATATCTTGTCCATTGGCACAAACATGATATTAGTGAAGACACATGGGAGCTAGTAAAGAATCTTACAAATGCAACAAAAGAGGTGGAGGCTTTTCATCGACGACATCCATCAAAATTAAGACAAAAACCTTCTTTATAAAAAAAAAAAAATCTAGGCAAGATAACATTCTACTTTCAATCCTTATTTGTAGCTTCTTTGTAGTTGTGACGCTAAGGAGATGGAGAATCAATAACCAGCGGATTTGACTGAAGAGCCTTTGTTTGCTAAACTGTCAGATGACACATTACGATTGTCACAACCTTGAAGACAATGCAATCGAGATGAAGATCCTGAAGAATGACATATTCTTTTTCAAATAGATGGCAATGTACAACGCATTTGGTATCACGACCTTGGAGGGGACTCTCAATGTTTGGTAATTTTACCAAAAGTAGAGACAACTCCTAATGGTGTTCTAAATATTTTATTTGATGGAAGTTATGAAAGCCTCAAAAATCATCAAATAGTTGGGTGGTCCTCCCGCCTTGATATAGGACACTATCGATGGTTGAGAGGCCCTATCAATCGTTTTTGAAGAGAACAAAGATCAGAGTATGTGGCAATTATAATTTGTCGCATCTTAGATTTCCTGGACATGTAATAATTACTCCTCATGGAACTCATCCCTTGAAGGGGGAATAATGTCATGGACATATATTTACTATAATTGTAATCTAAATAATATAAAAAGATAAAAGTAGATAAAAATAGATTAATTTCATAATATCTTCTAGATGCTACTTTGACTTTACATGTATTTATACTTGATTATTAGGTTAGAAACTTAGTCAACAAATTAACCATGTGCTACATATGTTGGTAGCTTACAGAATAAGTTAACTATGTAGTGCCTACATAGAAAACTTACCTTGTAAGTTAAGATATGTGTTGTGCAAAGTCAACTCGTTTTTGAAGGTCCTATAGATCGTCGCCATGTAGCTCCTAAGTAGATAGTATATATATAGAAGTAAGAGTGAAGCCTTCTTCACTTTTGTCAACTCCTTTCTTGCTTCTAGTCTAGTTTCAAGAGTCTCTAGTTTTCTTGTCTTTTGGTAATAGCCATTCCAGTTTCTTTCTTAATATATATATTTAATTATTTCTATTTTTTCATCTTTCTTTGAGAAAAGTCTCACTTGTTTATTTATTTTTATTTGATTCTTGTCCTTGACGTTGATCTTGACTATTGAAATTTTTCTTAAATAAAAAGCTATTGAATGGAGTTTATCATCTGTTTCTATTAAGAATAATACGGTACTTAAAGCAAAGTATGAGGCATTTTTTTTTAATTATAATTGGCTTAAAAAAATCGACACAATACAAGATTAGTGTAGAAATAAAAGTTGTCTTCAAAGTTTCAAATGTTGTTTTTGCTTCTTGGTTCCATTGAAGTTTGTTTTTATAAATCAAACATGTAAGTGAAGCTGCAACTTGAGAGAAGTCTTTGATAAAGATCCAATAGTAGTTGGCAAATGTTAAAAAAATATTGGGCATCTCTTACTATTTTTGAAATCTTTCAATCTATAATAATTTAAGTTTTTTAAGATACATTATAAGTCCATCATTTGAAATAATATATTCTAAGAAATTGACCTTAGTAGTGTGAAATATATACTTTTTTATCATGGCATAGAGTCTTACATATCTTAATTTTTGTAATACATGATGGAAATGAAGTTCATGTTCTTATATGTTCTTAGAATAGTTTATGATATCATCTAAGCAAGAAACAACAAATTCATTTAAAAACTCTCAAAAGACATCATTTATTAAATATTGGAAAGTTGGTAGTACATTTGTAAGTCCATAAGGCATGATGTTGTATTCAAAATGTCCATACCTAAAATGTAATATTTCATTCATCTCTTTTTTTAATACATACCAAATTATTTGCTCCTTGTAGATTTATTTTTGTATAGATCTTAGCTTGATTCAACTGATCAATGAGTCTAAATATCAAAGATAGTCAGTATTTATTTTTTATGGTGATCTTGTTGAATCTTCAATAACTAATTCATATCTATAGTGATCCATCTTTTTTTTTTCATAAATAAAATTAAAGCTTTTGATCAAGATTTTATATGCATATGAAGTTCTCAGCCAAATTTTCTTCAATATACTTCTTGAATTTAGCCAACTTATTTTGTGATAAATTATAAATTGATCCAAATAGTAGTTGAGCTCATTTTTGAAGATCAATTGAGCAATCATAAAAATGATATTTTGAAAGAATGTATACATTCTTCTTCTCAAATACATCTTAAAAATCTTAATATTAGCTAAGAATGTCATTTGAAGTCTTTCCACCATTAGAAACAAGTGTGACACAAATAACATAAGGTGATCATTCTTTTGCATCTAAAAATATAAGTTTAATTATACAAAACTTATGACTTTCTATTTGATTAACTATACTCTTAGTTATACTTTTAAAAAACTTAAGACTACAAGAAATTTAACCTATTTTAGAATCATATTTTTTTACCTATGATAAATCTAAAATGATTAGATTAGAGGTAGATCTAATAATATTAAATATTACAAAGCTACTATGACCATTAATTTTTACTTTTATAAGAAAGATTTCATAAGTAATATCTCTTAAAGATAATAGATGACCATCTTTGACTTCTATGTGAATGGATTAAATTTTCTTCAATAAAATTATGCTATATCTTTTAGTAAATTTTTTATCTAAAAAACAAGTTAAGGCTCTTGAATCTAAAAAATAAAGGCTTTGTAATATTTAGGTCCTAAAATAATATTTATTGTAAAACAAGAAGAGAATTTTGAGAAAAAAATAAAACCTTTACTAGATGTTGTACAAGGTTCCAATCACATAGTTCTTATTGTAGCTCAACAAACTTTTTTTGACACACTATCTTATTTGAAAATTATAATTTTTATTTTGTGATTGTGTTACTTCTTTGGATAATATTGAGCAATATGCTTAGGTTCTCTATAATACAAGCACAATCCTTCTTGACAATGATAAGTCTTTTCTTGCTCAATAAGAAATTTGAAATATACCACATCAATTTGCATATCCTCTACTTTTGAATGTATGTATTGAAGAGACATTGGTATTGCCATTAATTTATAGTAACATTGAAGAATAATTGTATGACTCTTAGATTGAAATTCAAAAAGTCAATTGTCATACTTTATGACAAAATCAATTGCTTGACTCAATGTTTTAGGTTTAGATAAGTTAAGCATCAATTTTTTATCTCATATTATAATCTATAAAAAAATTGGCTAAAAAGTGTAGCATCATTCTACTTGATATTAGTTGTAAGTTATTAAAACTATGAAGCATATAATGTTATTGATAATTTTTTTTATTACAAAATATAATTCTTATTCATTGCAACACAAATTGTATCATATTTTCTATACAAGAATCAAAACTCTATCAAAATAGCCTTCAAATTATCTATTATTAGATATTATTGTTTAAAAAAAGATAAAAACTATGATAATGTTGAATCTGAAAGAAGTATACTAATGAATCAAACTTACAATCTTGGATTTGGATAGCTTTGAAATTAAAGCTCAATTGCAAGTTGTATGTAATTGATAAATTCTCAAAACTTAGATCTTGTGCCATTAAACTTTTTGGACAATGTAATTATTGGTTCTCTAACACTAGAAGGATATTCTATCATAGAAGAAGGAACATGATTTGGTGCAAATATTGAAGCAACTTCAATCATCTCTATATCTTTGCTCCCTGCCATTCTTGTTATTCGTTGTAGCGATAAATTTAGTTGATGTATTGCAAGTATTAACTCCCTCAATTGCTCTTGCACTTGTGTCATTATACTCTTCATTTCAAGAAGCTCTACCATGATAACACTTAATATTGCTCAAAACAAATAGAAGAGAGGACTTGAAAACAAAGAAAATATTGAAGACAATATTAATTTATAAGAGGATAATCCATAACTTTTAATATGCTTATGTCATATTTAAAAAAAAGAATAATCCATTCTTAATCAAGAAAAGACACAGCTTTGATATTATAAATATATTCTTGTCAATTTATCAAGGATAAGAACTTGATCAAAGTAAATAATCAAGTGAAACTTTTTCCAAAAAAATATGACAAAATAAAAGAATAGAAACATGTATATTAACAAAAAATTGGAATGGCTATTATCAAAAGATAAAAAAAATTAAAGACTCTTGAATCTAGATTAAAACATGAAAGAAGATGACAAGAGTAAAGAAGGCTTCATTCTTGTTTCTATATATAATATCTATCTAGGACTTATATGGTGACATTCTATAGGACTTCTAATATGTGTTGACTTTTTTATGTGTACCCTACATACTTAGCTTATTTTATAAGCTATCTATATGTATGATACATGGCTAATTTGTTGACTAAGTTTTTAACCTAAAAGTCAATTGTAAATATGTATAAAGTCAAAACTATGTCTATAAAGTTTCTAGAAAGTTTATCTAGAAGATATTATGAAATTAATCTATTTTTATCTATTTTTACTTACTTCTATTTAATTATGTAAATAATTATTAAAATAAGTATATATGTCCATGACAATATATTTATGACAACTTTTCAAATAAGGTAATTTTTGGTTCTAAAATACTTGAATGGTATTTCATTATATGAGAATGGACATGATTTGGTGCAAATATTGAAGCAACTCCAATCATCTCTATATCTCCACTTTCTGCCATTCTTATTCCTCCTTGTAGTGGTAAATTGTATTAATGCATTACAAGCATTAATTTCCTAAATTTCTCTTGTATTTGTGCCATTATATTCTTCATTTTGACAAGCTTTGCTATAATAACATTTAGAAGAAAAGAAATATCTTATATTTCTCAAGACAAATAAATAATAATAATAATAATAATAATAAATAAAGATAATTTTAAAAAATACTAAAAATAATCTCTAACTTTTTATATACTTATGTCTTATCAAAAAAAAGAATAATCCACTTTTAATCAAGAAAAGACAAAGCTTTGATATTTTAAGTATACTTGTCAATCTATCAAGGACAAGAACTCAATGAAAGTAAATAAATAAATCAAACTTTGTCAAAAAGTATGAAAAAATAGAAATAAGAAAGTATGTATATTAAAAGAAAACTGAAATGGCTATTATCAAAATATAAGAGAATTCAAAACTCTTGAAACTAGACTAGAAGCAAGAAAAGAGTTGATAAGAATGAAGGAGGCTTTATTCTTTCTTTTATATATAGTATCTACCTACAAGCTACGTGGCGACATTTTATGGGACCTCTAAAATGTGTTGACTTTGCATGATATGTATCTTAACTTGCAAGGCAAGTTTTCTATATAGATACTACATAGTTAGCTTGTTCTGCAAACCATCAACACATGTGGCACATGGTTAACTTATTGACCAAGTTTCTAACCTATCAATCAACTACTAACACATATAAAGTCAAAATAGCTTCTAAGAAGCTTTCCAATAAGATATTATGAAATTAATCTACTTTTATTTATCTATATCTATTCATATTACCAATGTAACAATTACAATAAATATATGTCCGTAACATATAGTGAACACAAAGTATTCACATCATATATATATATATATATACACACCTATATACATTTGGTATAAATCCTAATTAGCTTATATAAATGGGCGTGAGAATCAATTTATATAAAATATCATTCATATCTAAACAAGTTATATTATTAACTTTTAGTACATTAAAATATTTAAACGATATTATTTTAATATAATATGAATTTTAAAAAATTAAACATAAGTATTATGTATGATGGTTTTTACCACTTGCTTAGAGACCTAGACACATAATCACAATATTTGTGAAGAACCATGATATCTTAGAAACAAAATTTCCAAAAAAGCTAAAAAAACTAAAGGGAACATATTTCTGAATTTAATTCTTTGCTGTTGGAGTAGGAGCAGTCTATGAGAAAGAGATCAAAACATGTGACTTGTTCTTAGACATTGATAAAGTTTTGCCAATAAATGAAATAAAATCCATGAAAGTAGTTGTTTAAAGATCAAATTATAATAACAATTCGACATTACTTGACACGAAAAATATGAAACCCAGTAAATTAAAGCAAGAGTAGTTTCACGGTTGCAACATTCTCACGCACACAACCTAAATATAATTAACACAGCTAACGGAATTAATGTGTTTCTTTTTTTCTAATTAAATCTCATTAATCAGTAGTTAGACATCCCTCCCCCCCCCCCCTTCACTCCTTAAAAGCATGTGGGCCGTAAGTGCATGCAGCAGCACCTTTACTGCTTGAGAACCAAGTCGCGTTCACACATTAACCGAATACTTTAGAAATTATTTGACTTGGATGGGAGTACTTGGATCGAAGACCCCAACTTGGGGTACGAGATCGCGGGTCGCCGTGCCCCCTTTAAAGAGCCTGGTGGCCAGACAGGCTCACCAACCCTCTCTGACGGAGCCTGGTGGGCGGACTGACTAACAGACGAACAGATAGACGGACGGATGAACAAATGCCCAAGTACGTCCCTGGTTTCAATGGATCGGAGCCTGGGTTTTTTTGACATGTCAGAGATGAATGAATAAATAGATGACCGAACGACTCCGTAGAGAAACGAATGTGTTAATGTGGATGAATATTTAGGTGGATGTGTGACCAAAATGAGGAGTAAACCGCACACCATGCTTCGGCACGTGCCAGCTGTAAGCCTCCCTTTCTTCTCCCTCCAGTCTGACACACGTGGTCAAAACCCCTTTCACACTCTTCCTTTTGGGTCCCACTTGCCGTGATCTCACACCTTGTCATCATCTAGAAACTCAAAGTAGATATCGAAGATGTTATTAAGATGAGATTAGCGAAGATTTGCATTTCAGCGTGTTATTCTCCCCTGGGACTGGAGAGAGTACTTCGTGCCCTTTGCAATCTACTTATTGCGTAGAGTATCTCGTCAAGTCTACGTACTGATATTTTTAAAAAATATTGTTGACTTCAATGTAATGAACATGTGGATGTGTTTTTTTTTTGGAATAAATTGGATTTCAATCTTCAAAAGAGGATATTGTCTACGAATAAATAAGGGCTCTAGAATGTGATCATACACCAAAGAAACTTTGTCGGTATGTAGAGTTTAGGGAATTATAATTTATTTTGTTTGGCCTCTTTAAGTTTCATACTTGAAGAAATATTGGCTGATCTTTGTTTGCATGTTTATTTCTTTTGATATACAAGTATACACGTACACATCAATTCCTTCGTTCATTAGATATGCAAATATTTTTATGACAGTCCATTAACACATTAGAATACAAAGTGTAATAACAGTATAAAATAAAGTGATGTGTTTAACTAGCTGAAAAATAATATGATAATACAAATTGCTAAAACTTGTGGTTGAAACACATGTATTTATTACTTTATTTCTTTCTCATCTTACAATGTATGAAAAGAGACCCCTAGCATGCTTTAACTGTAGAATTTGATTGGAAATGAGGACAAAATATAGTTAGTGCCTTTGATAACCCATTTTGATATATGTGTACAAAGGTGAAACATAGATAAAAGAAAAAAAAATATGAGTGAACAGAAGGATAATGGAATTCAACATTTTTTTATATACACCACGATAACTGTCAACCTTAGAATTTGCATCAATCTCTCTTAAAATCGGTGATCTTATAAAGAAAAATCAAGAAAAATTATCATAAAATAATAAATATGTATGTAATTTAGTTATTACTGATTTTTTAAGTATATATTTTAAACGCCATGATTTTTAATCATTTTTTATAACCAATGCTCTTTTCTAAAATGAACATATAAGCTTTGTAATAATAATAATGATAATAATAATCTTACAAAACTTCTTGTTGTATTATGTTTCTATTCACTTTTTTAAAACATTTTTTCATAGAAGAATATTTACAATTTAAAAAATTATATTTATCTCAAGATTAAAGCCAAAGTTTTCTATAGATGAATCAATTTTATCAAGAATCTTTTTTTATAATTAAAATATTTTAACAAAAGTGTTAATATATATATATATATATATGTTACAAATTATGAGGAAAACTTGTAATAATTTTTAGAATTCTTTATCATCTCGAAAATAACATTACTTTTATATTAATAATAGTATAGATATCTATACTAATTAAGTGAATACATGTATGTAGAAGTGAGTAGAAACATGTTAGGTACATAATATCTTTCAAGAAACATTGAAGAAGCTTTTTGGATGTATATCAAATGTATAGTTTTTTCTAAATATGCTACATAGCAATAAAAAAATAATGTAAGTTTTTGTATTTAGAAAGCTCATATGGATGCAATCTATATCTTCAATACTAAAGCCACATGTCTTGTAGTCTTTAAGAATCTCTCAAGTAATATTCTTGGTAGATAGTATATATAGAGATGAGGCTTGAGCAATCTATAGTCTTGTCAACATCTTTCTTATATTTTAGTCTTAGTTTAAGATTTTATAATCTCTTGTGTTTGGTAATAGCTATTTTGTGTTTATTCTTTTATTTATATCATAAATTTTTATCTTTTCTTATTTATGTGGATATATATATATCCTAATTTATGTTATCTTCTCATTGTTGTTGTTTTTAAAGGTTGAGACTTCTGTAGGAGAGTTTTCTGTAGGATTGTTTTTTAAAAAAAATTATTATTATTATTACCAAGGAATCTTAGTTAGGTTTTTTTACCACATTATTATGAAGTGAATTTTTGAGCATAATACCTCCTATGAATTGTAATTTTAAAAGATCAAAACCAATAATGTTTAAACATTGTTCTAACTTCAACAATTTAAAACATGTGATAATGTTTTTAATTGAATTTTTTTCCTCCATATATTTATCTATATTACAAGTTATATTAATTTGAGTTTGTAGTCGTGTAGAATTTACATTATGTTCTTTTGCATTTCAAATGCTGTAATTTTTATGTAACTTGTGATCCAATGTTATAATGTGATTTGCAATAAGTTCACTTGTCAAATATATACACATATGCATATTATAATATGTGATCAAAAAGGTAAACACATATTTTAGAAATAATTTAAATTTTAAATGGAGATATTTATCAAATCAATTAGAAATATCCCATTCTTTTTATAATTACATATGTAATTATCATAAACTTTGATTATAGTTTTGAAATGACCTTAAACTACCCAAAAAAGAAAGAATGAAAGAAAGAAATAAATAAATGACATGTTGTATTTGAGTATACAAAAAAACACAAAAAAGGTTAAAGGTTAAAAATTTTAATTGTAAAATATGTGCAACCATGTGAAATGGGCCCTTACATCAGAATTATCCTGGCTGTATCATGCACTGCATATACAAATTTATATATACACACACACACTTAAAACATATCAATTTCACCAAACATGAAACTTAGAGCAAGGCAAATGTTGAAGTTCCCATCTGGGAGTGGCATCTCAATTAGAAGTGCATATCCCACTTATATTGCCACAAGGAAGATTTTCAAGGATTTCTCCCAGGGAACCATGAATAATAACAGTTGTAGTAATAATAATAATAATAATAATCATCATCATCATACAAAAACAGACATGATAACAGACACAAGAAGAACAAACAAACAAACAAACAAATAACACATGAGAACCAAACAGAACAATGTCCCTTACGGTCTGCCTCTGCTAAGAGTCTGGTGACACCTCAGCATGATTCCACCTCAGCAACATTCCACCTCAGCTTAATTCTTGCATGATTTGGATGGGATTGAAACGCTTTCCCTTTGGTTTGTACAAGTGTTGGGGCAACATGACAATAATGTATGTAGCAATATTACTGCAGTGGAGTAAATAAAGCGGTTTACCTTTGTTTCTAACTGTCAGGTGCTTTAAACAACCTCTTCATGTGTTCAATCATCTTTTGTTCCCTCCTGCTCTTGGAATTGTCCCATTCAAAAGTGAAACACTCTCTGGGTGTGGCTGCACTTACATTAAAATCAACAAATAAACTCCAAAAAAATCAAACAAATCTAATTCTGGTTTTCTTTTTCTTCTATCTATCTATTCATTGTATGTTATCTTGTTTTGTTTTCATGTGTGTGTGTGTGTGTTTGCAAGACATGTTTTTTTTATTATTATTATTATTTGACAAAGGCCTTGTGCTACACTTGAGCACTAAACTAGCATTGTCAAAGTAATGCATGAAAGAGTTACTATTCAGCATTCTCATTGTCTGTTAGCAAGAGATGAATCGAACACAGTCTGACCTACAATCTTGTACATGTGTGTATATATATATATATATTTATATTTATACATAATAACTTAAAATTCCTCAACATATGTTAGCAGGCGGTTCATTCACTCCACACTTGTTCTTCAAAAGCCTCCTCTTAAAGCTGTGACTGCAGATTTTGTCAGGGCACTGAATCCTCATTCTTTCATTCATCTTCAACCTCCAACTGGCATCCAACGTCCTCACATGGATTGCGGCAGTCCTCATAATTGTGTGATTCATTCTCTCGCATTGTTTTAAAATACAATATGAATACAATCTCCTTGTGCATCCTTTGTATGAAAATCATTCATGGGTAATTAATCATTTCTGAATAATTCTTCATCTAAAGATTTTATGTCAAACAAATGCTGCATGTGTGGCCACACTGTCACTTGCATAAGAATTTGCCTACTTTTAATTCTGTTTTCCATACTCTTCCTTTCCTTCCCAAAGCCCTGAAATTACAATGTGCAGTAACGTATGCTTGAAATATAGTCAGACTTACATAACACCAATGAATTGTTTGTAATGTTACTTCATTTTATTTTATTTTATTATTCCACTTTTTCCGTTTTCCTTTTCTTTTTTCTATCACCTCTAAATACAGATGCTTTCAACCTCAATGATATATTTGACTCATATGATTTCACCATCAGAACATTGTTGTCACTTAAATGTTGATTTGAGTCTTGGTACCCTGTTATCCTTTATTTTAAAAAGTTAACAACCATTAATTTTTTGGAACATTGATAACTGGTAATAAATATACATACCAATGTTCATTTAAAACTCTTCCAGAAAAATACTAATCTGATCTCACTTACTACACCTTAACTTTAAGTCAACCATTAGATAAGATTTTCAGTTTTTTATTTTATAAGGTTATTTTTTATACCATGTAACATTGTCATGGGATACTGAATCATCACTTAACTATCTTTGACACAAGAGCATCTAATTTTTCATTATTTTATATTATATCAAAAAATTAATCATTCAATTAAAAAATGATTATGCATTCATTAGTGTGTAGGGTAAGCCTCTTCATTGTTGCAAGTCCATTCCCATAACTGTATCCTCTTCTTGTAAAAATCAAGTTTACCAATTGAATTGTTTGAGCAATTAGTCCACCTCAAATATTGACACATATCATCAAAGAACACTAAATGTTGGCACAAATGAAGGTAAAATAAACTAAATGTAAAACACTTATTGTTGAATCAGTGTCAACAGTTTTAGTTAACACTAATCAATGTCAATCCTTTTATTTGAAGTTTTCTAATCTTCAATTGTATCTTGATATTTGCTTCCAAAGTATGTTTGACCACATGTGAAGGCCCAGTTTGAATGATTTGCTGAAGTCCACAATGTGCACTCTACATGTCATTTCTTAAAGATAATTGTTTAAATTGTAGGAATCAATTTATAATTACATGCTAAAAATTGTTATGTAAGATTTGAACTAACATTTTGAATACCCAAGTAAATATTCAAAGTTAATTATTTTATTTATTCAAGTGTGAAATCAGATTCCCTAATAGTGAATATCTCTCTCTCTCTCTCTCTCTCTCTCTCTATATATATATATATATATATATATTCAGCAATGGAAAGGATGATTTATATATTTACCATGAGTCTTTGGGTGGTTTGTATCCGTGCCAATCTATCATTCTATCATTGATCAACAAGCATTTGAATTTGTCAGTTTAGCAAATTAATGAGGTTTTAATGCAGATCCTATGGTAAGTGATGGTTTTGCAACTACCACCAACGTGATTTGGTAGGTATTAAAGTAGAGTTGATGTGGATTTTGTAAAATTCACATGTGTGTTTAGAATTACTGATGTTTAATAGAAAAATAAAATAATAATATAGATAGTTTTCATGCATAAAAGTGTAATAAAATTTTGGCATTTTGAAAAAAATAAAAAGATAAAGATAAAGAGTCAATGAAAATTAAAAATAACGTTAAAATGACTTGATTATACATTAATCATATTTAAAGAATTTTAATATTAATAAGATTTTTTTATTATTATATTTACATTTTGATTTATTAGTAAACTTGATAATTCGAAAGTGTTAATTTAAAATAACAAGGCCAAGGTGGGACGGAGGCAAAATCCAAACTTCTACGTTCAGTACACTGAACTCTATTCATCCAGACATCTAATGATTCATCCATGCGATGAACGTAAGTTCATCGCAATGGAGTCATCCATCCATGAAGAGAAAGCTCGCGATTGTGGAACGACGGCGAGTTGGCGGAACCAGCGATGGTGGAACGAGCACGGGGATGAAACAAAGCAAGCATCTTCAGAGCGAGAGGAGCGAGCGACATGCCGGAAGTTGGGTTCCGTTGCATTCAGCACGAAGCCAGCAAAGTTGGAAAGCATGTGGCACCGAGCGCCGCAAGTTCCTGAGCGAGAAAACCTCTTCCATGTTCCCACTCGACGCCCCCTCTCGCCCCTTCCGCGGTGCCATCTCCGTGGCTTTGCGAGCACCATCTCCACCTGTCGCGAAAATGAGAGTTTCGGGCCCACAATGAGTAAGGAATTCGGGGTGCGATATTCGGATATCTGGCATTCCTGTTGTCATGTCAATGTGTTAAATTTAGCATCGCGGCACATTCGGCCTGCACGTCCTTCATAATGTCGGCCGAATTTGTTGGTGATCGGAGAAGCCATCTCCCTAAATTTAGTTTAACCTGCCGGACTTAATTCCAGTAAATGTCTCGATATTCCCACCGAAAAAGTTTCTGAGATGTGGAGGCTCTAGCACATCATGTGATGCTTCATTTAGATATGACGTTATGGCAGATGTAAACAACCAGAAGTCATCAAGCTAGAATCCGAACGGGTCCTGGATTAGGGTTTCGAGTCGAGCTTCGTCGGAGACATCTGCTTTTGTTTCAGACCCTTAGTTCTTTGCACATGGAACACCTAGGTGTCGAAAACAAAAACAACCTGGTGGGTCGTCGTTTTCTCTGTTTTTTTCCACTAATTTGTGGAGCAATTTGGCTGCTTACCCTGCAACTTGTGACACTTTGTGCTGACTGTTTTTTAACTTGAGGAAGAGCTGCGTATTTTTAAAGCCATGGTGTGGTTTCAAATTGAATTTATTATGTAGATCTCCATATTTTCTGAATGCTTATTGCTCTATATCCTACACACAAACACTACAAAAATGCCTCTGCATCTGAAATACTTGACAGGCTAAGGTAATTTATGTTTGCAAGAAGCATCATTTACTTGTGAGTGGCAGTGGATATGTGAAGAATTGGCAAGATTTACAATGAATCGCATTTAAGAAGAAACATCATTATAAATTGATAGCTCAACCATAATTCAACACACAATGAGGAAATCCAATTGAGAAGGAGAACCACATATATTTAGAAAAATATATGTTGATAATGTTCAAGATCAAAGTTGGACAATAGTAGCCAAAAAAAGTTGGAATCTTATGAGGGCACCAAATTGCAAATTCAAATTCAAGAGGATAATCAAAACAAATCCTTTAAGCTTGTTCTCTTTTTTATGGCACCCGAAGTGATATTAAATACCAAAGAATATGTTTTTTACTTCTTTGTAAAAGTAAGTTGATCATTTTTTTTTTTTTTTTTTTTTTTTTTTTTCCCTTAACACTTGAATATAATCACATGTGTATTTAAATATATTCAATTCAAATGATTGAAAATAAGTTTTGTGTATTTTGCATTTGATATGGTCGTTGGTACAAATCTCCAAGTTGAATGATTCTTTTAATACTATTCTGACAAGTCAGAATTTACAACTTCAATGGTGTAAATTTAATCTGGAGGTAGTCATGGTTTTATCAACTAACTATAAGCTATTTATTTCCACCATTCACTACTGATTTTATCATCACAAATTTATTCATTTTGTAAATGACTTACTATTAATCAAGTCTTTGCAGGCATGATAACACCTTGCTTCACAAAATAAAAATAAAACCAAATTGCTACAACATTTCACAAAGATTTAATATTTTCATGAAAATTTTGCATAAAATAACAAGCACAATAATAATATCAATAGAAAGAAATAGAAGTCACACTAAGTTTGAAAATGAGTGATGCACTAACATAACTACCTACATAGCAAATCAAAATTGTTGATTGGTGTTGTTTCAAGACTGTTCTCAATATGAGGACTCAAAAAAATTAGTTGTGCAAGGAAAACCCTATTTTCACCTTGTCCCCATGATCTTGTGTATGGTTCATCAAAGTACTATATTATACACACACCAGCTTTGTACTTTGTATGATGGATTCTGTAATAGAATCACATGTGAATTTCACCACCACACTAAAGAATGGATGAATCAATATACAGAAATACAATTACTCTCCATTGAATATATATATATATATATATATATATATATATATATACAATGTGGTATAGTATCATATATTATGCATGGGTTGCACTAGATATGTATGCATTCAAGGCTGTCTACCAGGAAATCAATGCCCCCTCCAGACTTCAAAGTTAAGATGGCCTAGTGTTGGAGTCAAAAGCAATTTGTATAGTATCTTGAGTGGAATGCATTTTGTGTCAAGTTCCAAATTCAAGGGAATCCTAAATAAGAACTGGAGAGGCACATCCTCAATCTCAAGAATGGTTCATGAAAATAAAATTTTAGAAACCTAAGAAAGTAAATATGTTTGTCCTTTGGTCCAACTGGCATAATTGTTTGTGGGGGAATAGATCATTAATATATATTTTCCAACATTGAAATTTGATAAGATTGACAAATCATCCACTGCATTGGATATGTGATTTACTATATATATATATATATATATATATATATAGAAATATATATATATATATATATATATATATATATTTTCCAGTTGGGTCATGTATGTTATTGTCCTTGGACCTCATCCCTGCACACTTAATATAATACACTATATAAGCTGTCTAAATTAAGTAATATATGAGGTAAACTATAGCAAATAAGGAGCTCTTGGCAACCTATCCCATGTTTGAATTTGAAATCAAAATATGATATATTTGTAGTATAGCTCTCACTTATGCTAGTCATCATATTTACTTCTCTCTCTCTCTCTCTCTCTCTCTCTCTCTATAAATAGAACTTTTGGAACAAATAAACAAAGATGAATTTGGTCTTCAAGTGCTACTATTTTGATTTTGATCAAATAGCATCCTATGGATGATAATATATTGAGTGGCATTTATCTACAAGTTCAAGAATTGTTTTGCCAAAGCCATATATATATCGCCATAATAAAGAAAGAAATAAATAAAATATGCCTACTGCTTCTTAATATTGTAATTATTTCCATCATTCTTGAGACTTCAATTTGATGTTGTTGATTCTTTGGCAACAACAATGCCACAAAAAGTAAAAACAGAAGAGAAAGAAAAAAAAAGAAAAAAAAATGAAGATATCATAGAAAATAAAAAGAAGAGCAGGAGAAGCACAGAAAGAAGAGAGGGGAGAGCAAAGGTAGAAATGCCCTTTCTTAAGTTGAGATCATTAAATGTAGCCGGCACTCTCCATAATATTTATTATAGACTACAATAAATACTATAGCTACAATATTTAGAGTCTAGTGGAGAAGTACTGTTTATCCTCTCCCCTTTCTCTTCTTGTATACGAGACACAACCAGATCAATAGATTTTTATGTGTGAAGCTCTCTTTTCTTAGAAACCCTCTTGTATGTATGACTTACTACTACTCTTGTGTGTGTGTATTACTTACTATTACTCTTATATCTTTCTAAACATTCTCAACATGTTATCAACACAACTCTCTTTTATACACTATCATAATTTTTTTTGCTCTAGACTTGACTCTTCAAACCTGTTGATACTCTCGCTCAATCTCTGCCTCATGATCTTCTTGCTCTTCTTGCTAGCCTCTCACATATTAGCTGCTTGTTTAAAGCACTTGTTCCACTCTCTAGCCTGCTTGCTTAGAATACTTGATCCAGCCTAGCTCAACTCCACCTTGCTTCCTGTTGCGTCCAATGCTTGCTGCCAAATACCTGCCAAATTGCTGCCAACCTTATTGCTACCGTAGCCGCCGCAACCACCCTATCGCCTATCCTATCGCTGCTACTGCTACTGCCCTACCACCGTCCTATTCATGTTCTGCTGCCTTAATTCACAACCTCTTTAAAAAAAAATGAAAAAGAAAAAATAATATTTTTGTTTTTCAAATTCAAGTTTATCATTTTATTTAACTTTATATTTTAAGGTACATTTTACTCAATTTTTCTACTTGATCTTATATTTTCTTTACAAATTTATTTATAATGAGTGCTTCAACATCTTCAACTACTTTTACTATGGTTCCAACTATTACCAGTGCATCCCAATATTTTCAAGCTCTTTTATTTCTACCATTGACTGTGGATGGAAAAAATTATCTATTATGGGCAAAAATGACAAAAATAAATTTATTTGCAGAACAACTCTCGGATGCCATTATGTTTGAAGAATCTCCTACAATAAGTATTTCTATTCCTCTTGCTGTTTGTTGGAAAACACTTCTTCTCCTTTGTCATCATCTTGTACCTTAAATCCAAATTTGATCATTAAAAGACCATTTTCCTTCCATGCTCAAGTCATAATTGGACACATTTATGTCTCTTAGATTTTCCAAATTTAAATCCTTTTAATAGTAAAATATATAGTATTGTCTCACAATTACAATTATGTCGACAAAGCATCTCTAAAGAAGAAATGATTGAGAAAACCCTCTCTATATTTCTTCCTATATCTGTTGTGCTTGCACAACAATACAAGAATATAAAATTTCAGAGTCATTCTGATCTCATGTCCTATCTACTTCTTGTGAAGAAGCAAAATGAACTACTCTTGCACAATGCAGAAGCTCATCCTATTGGAACTACAGTTAAAGAATGTCATGCACTTAATATTTCAAAGTCCAAGAAAAAATTATGTAAACATGGAAAACATGCTCATAAGTATCAAGGTAGTTATGGTCATGACCATTTCTATCCATATGAAAATAATAAATGTTTTATTATTAATTATAGTAGAAAATAAAAATCAGAGATGTGTTCTTGCTATAAATGTGGAATGATTGGACGTTTAGCACATGCGTGCCATATTGCAGAATATTTTATTAAAATTTTCCAAAAAAATAAGAAACTATGAGCTGAGGCTTGTGAAGTTCATACCATAGATGTGTCGATGAATTCAATTGATATTGATGACTTAAAGGCTTATATGAATGACAAAACCTCTAATGATGAATCAAATGATGTACTTATTGATTCTACAATAATACATACTATCTTACGAGATAGATAATTTTTTATTGAAAAATCTTCAACTTGGCAAACTAAAAATATGATGACCATGGCAAGAGCTAATGTATTTTGTTTCCAAGAGGGCACAACGATGGTAAAATTACTTGCGGATTCCATCATAAAATATAAACATGCAATATTTTCACCCTCAGCACCTTAGAGTCTAATTAGCTACCAAGATGTGCATATTGATGGTTATCACCTCTCGACTGCCATTTTAAACAAAAAAGAGGTTTTGGTTCTTGCGAAGAACCATAAAGTTGTTAAAAAAGCTTTTGCTACAGAAAACAGTTTGTATCAAATTGTGATTTGGCCTCCCATTATATTTAATTTTGCATCATCTATCTCAGAGAGTCGTGTTTCTCCTTAGCTTGGACGATTGGAACATCTAAGATCTACATTATTTAGAAAGATCATTCTATGTATAAGTAGACACAATTTAAAGCTTGCGGATGTAGATTCTATGGAATTATGTCGTGCATGCATGTAAGGTAAAATGATTACTCAGCCTTTAATTTGGAAACTCCCACAAGAATTACCACCAATGCTTGAAAGTTTGCATGGTGATATTTCAGAGTCATATTAATCCAATATCGAGACTATTTCATTATTTTTTAGTTCTTGTTGATGCATCAAGTAAAAAATCACATGATTCATTATTATCAACTCAAAACATAGTATTTTCCAATCTTATATCTATGCTTATTTATTTTTGAGTACATTTTCTTGATTTTCCTATAAAAACATTGCATATGGATAATAGAAAAGAATTCACATCAAAGTCTTTTAAAGACTATTGTACTGCAACAAGAATTGAGTTGATATATTGTGTTCCATATGAACATGCTCAAAATGGACTTAGAGAGTCATTTATAAAGCGTATACAACTCATTACCCGGCCACTCGTCCTTCATGCAAATTTACTTGCATCTATGTGAGTCATGCAGTTTTATATGCTGCAATATTAAAATGCCTCCACCTTTTTTTTCTTGCAATTGTTTCACTACATGAGCTCATTTTGGATCATGTTTCAAATATATCACACTTACAAGTATTTGGTTGCCGTACTTGGATTCCAATACCAAAACCTCAATGACATATCATTGGAGCTCATTGACAAAAAAACATATATGTTCGTTTTGATTCACCAAGCATTATTCATATTATTGATCCATCAACTAGCACATTATTACATGCACATTTGCAAAATTATTGTTTTGAAAAAAATGTATTCTCATCTCTTCAAGGAAGAATATTCAATCAACAAAGAAATAAAGTATTCATATTTGAAGTACCAAAAATGTTTACAATGAATCTTGATCCCAGGACAACTTTGGCAAAAATTGATGTTGATAAGATTTTGTATCTAAAACGGATTGCAGATGAAACACCTGATGGCTTCAATGATGCACTTAGAATTACAAGAGTTCCTATTAATGAGGCTCACAATGCACTTGCTCAAATTGCAGTGCCATTGACTATAATACCTCAAGTTATAATAACAACAACTAAAAAAACTCATGGACCAGATAAGCAACTACGTAAGAAGAAAGCTATAAAATTGATTAATTTTGGTATAATTTGTCAAGAAATTATCACTCATCTTGCGGGACTACCAATTCATGATGATATATCCATGCATAATGTACCTTCAACTCTTATGAAAAATAATCTTAGAATTGGAAGAAATAAGAACAAGTTGTCACGGACATAATCATGTAAGCTAGTAATTATATATACAAATAGGTAGAAGTAAGTAAAAGTAGATAAAAGTAAGTTAATTCTATAATATTTAATATGAAAGCTTCCTAAAAGCTTCATAGATGCTGCTTTGACTTCATAGGTATCTTTAATTGATTTTTTGGATTAGAAACGTGGTCAACAAGTTGGTCATGTGCCACACATGTTGTTAGCTTGAAGATCAAGCTAACTATGTGGTCAGCACATAGAAAAATTTGCCTTGTAAGTCAAGGCATGTGTCCTACAAAGTCAACACATATTGGAGGTCCTATAGAATGTCGCCATGTAGCCTCTAGTTAGATAGTATATATAGAGACAAGAATGAAGGCTTCTTCACTCTTGTCAACTCTTTTCTTGCTTCTAGTCTAGTTTCAAGGGTCTCTAGTTTTCTTATCTTTTGGCAATAGCCATTCCAATTTCTCTTTCAATATATATTCTTGTTTATATATATTTTGTTACCTCTCTTTGAGTGAAGGCTTACTTGTCTGAACTCTTTTTTCATTGAGTTCTTGTCCTTGACAGATTGACAAGAGTACACCTATAATATCAGAGCTTTGTCTAATCTTGATTAAGAGTGGATTATTCTTTTTTCTTGATAAGATATAAGCATATTAGAAGTTGCGGATTACCCTCTTCTAAACTGATATTGTCCTTAGTATTTTCTTTGTTCTCAAGTCCTCTCTTCTATTTGTCTTGAGTGATATTAGACATCTTCTCTCTTCTAAGTGTTATCATGGCAAAACTTGTTGAAATGAAGAGTGCAATGGCACAAATGCAAGAGCAATTAAGGGAGTTAATGCTTGCGATGCATCAACTCAATTTATTACCACAAGGAGTAATAAGATTGGCAGGAAGTGAAGATATAGAAATGATTGAAGCTGCTTCAACATCTGTACCAAACCATGTCCTTTCTCCTATGGTGGAACGCCCTTCAAATGTTAGAGAACCAAGAATTGTCCTATCCAAGAAGTTTGATGGCATCAGATCCAAGTTTCGAGGATTTATCAATCAAGTGCAACTTGTGATTGAACTTCAACCCCAAAGCTATCCAACTCCAGGATCGTAAGTTAGATTCATTGGTACGCTTCTTTCAGGTTCAGTACTATCATGGTTTTCATCTTTTCTTGAACGACAAGATCCAATATTATATAATCTAGAGGCTTTTTTGGCGGAGTTTCGATCCATGTATGGAGAACATGATACAATTCGTATTGCAATCAATAAGATCCATATTTTACAACAAGACAATCGATCAGTAATGTTATATGCTTCACAATTTTGAAAACTTACAATTGATATCAAGTGGAATGATGCTGCACTTATTAACCAATTTCTCTACGGATTATAATATGAGGTAAAAAAATTAATGCTCAACTTACCTGATCCTCAAATATCGAGTCAAGCAATTGACTTTGCTGTGAAGTGCGACAATCGTCTTTTTGAATTCTGATCTGAGAACCATACAAGTGGACCTCAACGTTACTATAATTCAATGGCAACACCAACACCTCTTCAACACATATATTTGGAAGTAGAGGATATGCAAATTAATGCAGTACGTTTCAAACTTCTTATTGAGCAAGAAAAGACTCATCATCGTCAAAAAGGATTATGTTTATATTATGGAGAACCAACGTACAGTACTCAACATTGTCCAAAGAAATGACGCAATCACAAAATGAGGAGTATGGCTGTGAAAGAAGATAATTGTCATGGACATACATTAAAAGATTCTTCGAATATTCTTCTAGAATATTCTCTAAAGATTCTCTAAAGATTCTTTTAGAAGGTTCTAGAAGATTCTTAGAATATTCCCTAAAGATTTTCTTAGAAGGTTCTAGAATATTCTTAGAAGATTCTAGAATATTCTGATAGATTCTAGGAAGTTGCTCGAGAAGTTTCCTAATTAGTAGAAGTTGGAGAAGCGTCCTAGTTAGCGGAAGTAGCTCGAGAAGCTTCCTATTCAGTAGTATATATATGAGTCGAGGCTGAAGGGTTCTTCAGTCTCGACAACACATCTCTTGGAGTTCTAGCTCACCTTTCTGGTGTTGTTCTTGTACTCATCTGTTTAATCCAGTTTTGCCACTTCTTCTTGAACTTCTTGTTAGATTTCAAGTCTGTATTTTGTGTCCGTGACAGTTTGTCGAGACTACATTTTCACTGGTATCAGAGCTAGTTCCTTCTTGTTAAAGAGTGGATTACCCTTCTTCTTGAAGGTGTGCTAGTGTTTTAGAGGTTGCGGATTACCCTCCTCTAAACTGATATCTCTTCTTTCTCAATATTGGAGCCTTATTCTTCTTGGAGAGAGTGGATTACCCCTCATCTTGGAGTCTTAAGGCGTTTTAGAGGTTGCGGAGTACCCTCCTCTGAACCAATATTGTCCTCTTGTCAAAACTCTTTTTTCTTCTTTCTGAAGGTTAGCCGAAGGTTAAGACGTTAAAATGGCTGAAAGTTTGGAATCCAAACTACACGCCATCATAAATGCTCTTGCCTCGTTGTCACATAGGACAACAGAGATTGAAGGAGTCATGGTAGGACTCCATAACAATGGAGCATCTGGGATAGCGCCATCTAAAGCATATCAGCCTCAAACTTCTGCGCCAGAAGACGCAATTCTACCTCCATTTCAACAAGATCGAGTAGTCCTACAACGAAAAGAGCCTCGAGTTAGTCTTCCGGATAAGTTTGATGGAACTCGTTCCAAGTTTCGAGGTTTTGTCAACCAAATCAGGTTGATAACAATTTTACAGCCCGAACGTTATCCGACGGAGGAAGCGCGTGTTGGGCTTGTTGGAACCTTGCTTACAGCACAAGCTCTGTCTTGGTTTACTCCCTTGTTCGAGAAGGGATCGCCAATCATGAGCAACTTTGAAACGTTCTTGGAGGCGTTTGCAGAAGCATTTGGCGAGCATGATAAAGTTCGATGGGCTGCAACAAAGATCCGATCGCTACGACAAGGAACACGCTCTGCATCAGTCTATGCCTCGGATTTCAGACAATTGGCAAGTGACATTAATTGGGGTGAAGAGGCGTTGGTGAGTCAGTTTTATTGGGGCTTGAAGGATGATGTGAAGGACTTGCTGTTATGTCTTCCTGATCCTCAAACGCTCAACGAAGCTATTAGCCAAGCTATAAAGTGTGACAACCGCCTATTCCAGCGTCGCCAAGACCAACGTCCAAGACACCAAATGACTCGTTACGATGTGACTATGTCTGCAAATAGCTTAAACTCACATTTGGAGGCAACAGACATGCAAATCGACACGGCGCGTGTCCGATCTCTTACTCCAATAGAGAAGAAACGGCGTATGGAGGAAGGATTATGTTTGTACTGTGGAGAAGAAGGTCACAAGGTTGGAAATTGCCCAAAGAAGCAAAATTGGCACCCTGTCAAGACTAGAAGTGCGATGATTCCGGAAAACGACGACGCCCAGCCACAGTAGGAACCGTGCGGCTGGACAATCTAATATCACGACAATAATCAAGTTCCTCCTTCTTTGTCCAACCTGCCGTTGTTTTACAATTCTTTTATTTTTAGGCCCTCAAAAACAAAAAAACTTTAGCTTTATTGGATTCGGGGGCATCTACTTGTTTTTTAGATGAAGAGTTTGCTAAACGCCACAAGATCCGTTTAGTACAGAAGTCCAAACCTGTTCACGTAGAGGTGATAGATGGACGACCCTTATTGTCAGGCAACGTTATCCACGAATCAGAACCTATAGAAGTAGTGTTTAAGGACCATAGTAGTCACGTTATTTTTAATATTATTAGAACCCCATCAAGCCCTGTTATCCTTGGTCTTTCTTGGTTAGAAGATCATAATCCGTCCATTGATTGGAGGCTACGAAGGATAACATTTCCTGAAAAAAATAATAATAAACCTGTTGGTAGAACCTACATGAAGAAATCCATGTTTATTGGAGCGAGAGCGTTCCTAAGATCGTCCAAGGAAGGCGCACTATTTGTCATTTATGCAGCTCCAACTAGCGGCGAGAATATCTCAACATCGAATATACCAGAGCAATATAGGGATTTTAAAGACGTGTTTCACAAGAAGAACGCTGATATACTGCCGGAACATCGAACATATGATTGCGCCATAGACTTAGAGGAAGGAGCGCAACCACCTTTTGGTCCAATATACAACCTATCGCAGACGGAGTTGACAGAATTGCGGAAGTACATCGATGAGAATCTAGCCAAGAATTTTATTCGACATTCAAAGTCGCCAGCTGGACCATCAATCCTATTCGTGAAGAAAAAGGATGGCTCGCTACGGATGTGCGTGGACTACCGAGGACTCAACAAGGTGACCAAGAAAAATCGCTATCCCTTACCTTTGATCTCCGACCTCTTAGATCAACTTAGACGTGCAAGAATTTTCACAAAGATTGATTTAAGAGGAGCCTACAACCTTGTGCGAATCAAAGAAGGAGATGAATGGAAGACAGCCTTTCGTACAAGGTATGGCCATTTTGAGTACAATGTCATGCCTTTTGGTCTTACCAATGCTCCAGCGGTCTTTCAGCATATGATGAATGACATCTTTCGGGAGTACCTCGATGACTTTGTTGTCATCTATCTGGATGATATTTTGATATTTTCCAAGAATGAAGAAGAACATGAGAAGCACGTTTGTTTGGTTCTTGAAAAACTACACGAAGGAGGACTCTACGCCAAGTTAGAGAAGTGTCAATTTCACCAGAATGAGATGGAATTTTTGGGCTTCATTGTGACTACAGAGGGCTTGAAGATGGATCCAAAAAAGGTAGAAGCAATTATATCTTGGGAAGTTCCGAAGACGGTTAGAGATGTTCAGTGTTTTCTTGGATTTGCTAACTTCTATCGGATCTTCATCAAGAATTATTCTCAAGTTGTTGTACCACTCACGCGTCTAACAAGCAAAGACAAGCTCGAATGGGGATCACAAGCAGCAAAAGCATTTCAAGATCTCAAGACGGCATTCACTACGGCTCCAATCTTGGTACACCCTGACTTTGCAAAGGCTTTCTATTTAGAGACCGATGCTTCAGATTTTGCTTTGGGAGCTGTGCTTTCACAGATGGGCATAGACAAGAAGCTTCACCCAGTTGCGTTCTATTCACGAAAGTTCTCTGCTGCTGAGATCAACTACGAGATCCACGACAAAGAGCTGCTTGCTATAGTGGATGCCTTCCAAGAGTGGCGTCACTTCCTCGAAGGAGCTGCACATCCAGTGACTGTTTATACGGACCACAAGAATTTGGAGTACTTCATGACAGCTCGAATTTTGAATCGTCGTTAAGCTCGATGGAATATGTCTCTATCACGATTTGACTTTATTATCACCTACCGCCCTGGAAAACAGTAAGGATTATCTGAAGCATTATTGAGGAGATCGTATCTTGCGCCAAAGGCTGGAGAAGCAGCGTTTGATTAACAATGTACAATATTGTTGAAACCAGAAAAATTCAAGATTTTTGCTACTGTTGCAACTATCGATGAGAGCTTCCTCAGCGAGGTACGTACTACGACTTTTGAGGATTCTATAGCTCTTGACATCAAACAACGTGTCGATAATGATAAGTTTAAGGTGGAGGGAGATCTTCTGTATTTTGAGGAGCGGTTGTATATCCCAAAAGGACCAACTCGACTCCGAGTACTTCAATCTCGCCACGACTTTTCAGCTGCGGGACATTTTGGATTCAACAAGACTTTGGAGCTCATTTCACGAGATTTTTGGTGGCCCCAAATGTGGAAGGATGTGAAGGAATTTGTCCTTTCTTGTGATGTTTGTTCAAGATCTAAGATCCCTCGACATCGTCCGTATGGACTTCTCCAGCCATTCCCTATTCCGCATCGACCATGGTCTTCAGTTTCTATGGACTTCATTACGGACCTACCGCCATCGAATTCATTTGACAGCATCTTTGTTGTGGTAGATCGATTTACAAAGATGGCGCATTTCGTGCCTTGCAAGAAAACATCGTCAAGTGAAGACACCGCAAGACTCTTTCTTGATAACATATATCGTTATTATGGCCTACCAGATGATATCGTGTCGGATCGAGGTACTCAGTTTGTATCCAAGTTTTGGAGGTCCCTCTTTGAGATATTGAAGGTGGATATTAAGCTCTCTTCGGCTTTTCATCCTCAAACTGACGGTCAAACGGAGCGGGTGAATCAAGTTTTGGAGCAATATTTATGATGCAGCATCAACTATCAACAAGATGATTGGACTGCATATCTACCGCTTGCTGAGTTCGCATACAACAACACTCTTCATGCGTCAACTCAACAAACACCATTCTTCTCCAGCTACGGATACCATCCCAAGCTCGATTTATTGAGTTCTTCAGCAAATAATAACCCAGCAGCTGAAGGATTTGTGAAGCAACTATCGGAGCTTCAAGCGACGTTGAAGCTTCAATTGCAATCTGCCCAAGAGAGTTACAAGACATCTGCAGATAAATATCGAAATGAGGCGCCTACTTTTAAAGTTGGAAGTAAAGTATGGCTTCTTCGACGGAATATCAAGACCAAGTGGCCATGTGACAAATTGGACTATCGGAGATTAGGGCCATTTGTTATCGGGAAGCAGATCAATCCGGTGGCATATCGTGTGGAATTACCAGCTACTATGAAGGTACATCCAGTCTTTCACGTGTCTTTGTTGGAACCTTATCGAGAGTCAGCTTTTCCCCAAAGAGTACAAAGTCCGCCACCAAGTATCGAAATTGAAAACCATGAGGAATACGAGGTGGAAAAGGTACTAGTTTCACGGCGTAATAGGAGAAAATTGGAGTATTTAGTGCATTGGAGTGGATACGACATCAATGAACGAACGTGGGAGCGTGCCGAAAATCTTGCCAATGCACCAAAAAAGGTACAAGAATTTCATCAACGATATCCTCATAAACCTAAGCCTATTCAACGATAGCTTCTTGCTGAAGCTTGCTCATCAAGTAGCATAAAAAGGGGGGAGGGCACCTCCAAAACCCATAGTTCGATAGTGTAGAACTTTGTTAGCAACTATAGTTTGCTCTCATCATTTTAGCCTTTAGACATGGATAGTCAAGATACTACATTTGTTATGTCATCTCAAGCGACTAGCTCACGAAGACGACCGCGAGATGAAGAACCGCCTGCACCACGATGACGTCGGAGGATACCGAGCAACAGATCGCTAGTAATTGTATTTGAGGTCGAGCCTGCCTATGACGGTCAGCCAGAAGATGTGTTTGGAGGACAGTTTCACAATGAAGACACAGAAGTCCACGCTTGGTCAGAGGTTGAAGGTGTTGGTCACTACCGTTGGCTCCAAGGGCCGATGAATCATTTACCTCGCGAACAACAATTGGAATTCATAGCGGATGTGATGCGATAGATTTTCATTTTCTTGCGTTGGTATTGACTGATAACAACATTACTTCTCGGAGACCTCGAAGCTAGAAGAGGAGGTGATGTCATGGACATACATTGGAAGATTCTTCGAATATTCTTCTAGAATATTTTCTAAAGATTCCTTTAGAAGGTTCTAGAAGATTCTTAGAATATTCCCTAAAGATTTTCTTAGAAGGTTTTAGAATATTCTTAGAAGATTCTAGGATATTCTGATAGATTCTAGAAAGTTGCTCGAGAAGTTTCCTAATTAGTAGAAGTTGTTGGAGAAGCGTCCTAGTTAGCGGAAGTAGCTCGAGAAGCTTCCTATTCAGTAGTATATATATGAGTCGAGGCTGAAGGGTTCTTCAGTCTCGACAACACATCTCTTGGAGTTCTAGCTCACCTTTCTAGTGTTGTTCTTGTACTCATCTGTTTAATCTAGTTTTGCCACTTCTTCTTGAACTTCTTGTTAGATTTCAAGTCTGTATTTTGTGTCCATGACAATAATATGTCAAAAAACGAATTTGTTCAGCTACAATAGGGACCGTGCGACTGGAACCTTACACAACATCTAGTAAAGGTCCTATTCTCTCTTTAGAGCCTTCTTTTTGTTTTACATTAAATGTTATTTTAGGACCTAAATATTACAAAGTCTCTGCCTTATTAGATTCAGGAGCCTTAGCGTATTTTTTAGATGAAGAATTTACTAAAAGACATAGCATATCTTTAGTAAAGAAAACTAAACCTATTCATGTAGAAGTCATAGATGGTTGTCCATTGTCTTCTCGAGATATTACTCACAAAATCCTTCCTATAGAAGTAATAATCAATGGTCATAATAGTTTTGTAGTATTTAATATCATTTGATCTCCCTCTAATCTAGTCATTTTAGGTTTATTGTGGTTAGAAAAATACAACTCTTAAATAGATTGGATTTCCCAAACTCTTACTTTCTCTAAAAGTATAACTAATACTGTAGTTAATCAAGTAGAGAGTCATAAGTCTAGTTCAATTAAATCCATATTTATAGGTGCAAAAGCTTTCTTGCATGCTGCTATGAAAGAATCACCATATATTATTTATGCCACATCCGTTTCTACTGGTGAAAAGACTTCAAGTGGCATTGCAAGCCAATATCAAGAATTTTAAGATGTATTTGAAAAAAAGAATGTGGATATACTCCCGAAACATCGTCCCTATGATTGTTCAATTGACCTTTAAGAAGGAGCACAACCGCCATTTGTACCAATCTACGGTTTATCACAAAATGAGTTGGTTGAACTCAAGGAGTATATTGAAGAAAAATAGTCAAGAATTTCATACGCCATTCTAAATCTCCAGCAGGATGTCCAATTCTATTTGTAAAGAAAAAAGATGGATCATTGCGGATGTGTATTGATTATCGAGGACTCAACAAGATTACCATTAAGAACAGGTATCCACTACCTTTAATATCTGAACTTCTTAATCAACTAAATCAAGCTAAGATCTATACAAAAATAGATCTTTGGAGAGCATACAATCTAGTACGCATCAAAGAAGGAGAAGAATGGAAGACTGCATTTCGAACTAGGCATGAACATTTTGAATACAACGTCATGCCTTTTGGACTTACAAATGTACCAGCAACTTTTCAACATCTAATGAATGATGTTTTTTGAGAGTTTTTGGACGATTTCGTGGTCTGTTATCTAGATGACATCTTGATCTATTCTAAGAATCCAGAAGAACATGAACTTCATGTTCGTCGTGTGTTACAAAAATTAAGAGATGCAGGACTCTATGCTAAGATAGAAAAGTATGTATTCTTTATTACTCAAGTTGATTTCTTAGGTAACATCATTTCAAATGATGGACTTATGATGGATCCTAAGAAAGTTCAAACTATTATAGACTGGAAGATCCCAAAAACGGTAAGAGATGTCCAATGTTTTTTGGGATTTGCCAACTACTATCGGGTCTTCATCCAAGACTTCTCTCGAGTTGTAGCTCCACTTACACATTTGACTTGTAAAGACAAACTCCAATGGAATCAAGAAGTGAAAGTTGCTTTTGAATCTTTGAAGACAACGTTTGTTTGTGCACCAATTTTGTATCGTGTTGATTTTTCTAAAGCATTCTTTATGAAAACAGATGCATTGGACTTTGCTCTGGGTGTGGTTTTATCACAAATAGGAATAGATGACAAACTTCATCCAGTAGCCTTTCATTCAAGAAAATTCTCAACAGCAAAAATCAATTATGAGATCCACGACACAGAACTTCTTGTAATTGTGGATTCTTTTCAAGAATGGCATCATTATCTAGAAGGTGCTTCCAATCCAGTCACCGTGTATACGGATAACAAGAACCTCGAATATTTTATCTCAGCACGCATATTAAATTGTCGCCAAGCTCGTTAGAGCATGTCTTTATCAAGATTTGAGTTCATCATCACTTATCGGCCAGGAAAATAACAAGGTTTGTCTGATGCCTTGTCTAGATGTTTTTATCTTGCACCAAAAGAAGGAGATATAACTTTTGAGCAACAAAGAATGGTTCTCTTGAAGCCACAATAATTTCATCTTCGAGCAATAAAATCAACATTGACTGTTGATTTAACTTTTCTTAAGCAAGTCCAGTTAAGTATGTCTTCAGACCCTCTTGTTCATGATATCAAGAATAATTCTTCTAAATCTCATGATCCCTCTAAATTTGAATTCAAGAACAACCTACTCTATTTCAAAGTATGCCTATATGTTCCAGAAGGAGAAGCACGTTTATGTGTTCTTCAAGCTCGTCACGACTTTCCAGCAGCAGGACATTTTGGATATAATAAGACTTTGGAGATGATATCTAGGGATTTTTAGTGGCCTCAAATGTGGAAGGCAGTTAAAAATTTTGTACAATCATGTGATGTTTGCTCATGATCGAAAACTCCTCGTCATCGACCTTTTGGACTTCTTCAACCATTACCCATTCCAAAACAACCATGGTCTTTTGTTTCTATGGACTTCATCACGAATCTTCCAATCTCAGGTTCTTATGACTCTATATTCTTGATAGTAGATCGTTTTACCAAGATGGTACATTTTGTACCATGTACAAAATCTATCACAAGTGAAGAAACAACTAAGCTCTTTCTTGACAATATCTATCGCTATCATGGATTACTCAAGGATATTATATCAGATAGGGGAACTCAATTTGTATTAAGATTTTGGCAGACTCTTTTCAAGATTCTTAAAATGGATATAAAACTATCTTCGACATTCCATCCTCAAACTGATGGAGAAACGGAGTGTGTTAATCAAGTTTTGGAGCAATATTTAAGATGTACCATTAATTACCAACAAGATGATTGGACAACTCTTTTGCCATTGGCAGAGTTTGCTTACAATAACACGATATATTCTTCTACAAAACAAACACCTTTCTTTGCTAATTATGGTTATCATCTATGACTTGATACTTGACTTTTCAAAAGTAGATAATCCTGCTGCAAAAGATTTGGCAATTCATTTATCAGAGCTACATGCAACGATGAAGGCCTAGTTAAAAGAGGCTCAAGAACAGCAAAATATCAATGCGGATGTCTATCGAAAGGAACAACCATCATTCGTCTTGGGTGATAAGGTATGGCTACTTCGTCGTAATATCAAGACCACTCGTCCTTGTGACAAGTTGGACTATCGAAGGCTGAGACCATTTTCTATTTCTGTATAAATCAATCCAGTTGCATATCGTTTATATCTACCGGAGTCAATGAAAATCCATCCAGTATTCCACGTGTCTCTTTTTGAACTATACAAGACAGTGGACATACCTAGAAGACGACAAGTTCTACCTCTTCCTATCGAAGTGGACAATAATGAAGAGTTTGAAGTTGAAGAAGTCTTAGATTCAAGGTGGCGCCGAAATAAATTAGAATATCTTGTCCATTGGCGCGGATATGATATTAGTGAACGGACATGGGAGCCAATAAAGAATCTTGTAAATGCAGCAAAGGCGGTGGAGTCTTTTCATTGACGACATCCATCAAAATCAAGATAAAAATCTTCTTTATAAAAGAAACAACATCTAGGTAAGATAACATTCTACTTTCAATTCTTATTCGTAGCTTCTTTGTAGTAGTGACACTCAAGAGATGGAGAATCAACAACGAGCGGATTCAACTCAACATCCTTCATTTGCTGATCTACCGGATGAGACATTACGTTTGTCACAACCTTCAAGATGATGCAATCGAGATGAAGATCTTCAAGAACGACATGTTCTTCCTCGAATAGATGGCGAGATACAACGCATTTGGTATCACGATTTGGAAAGGGACTCCCGATGTTTGGTGATTGTGTTAGAAGTATGAACAACTCCTGATGGTGTTCCAAATATTCTATTCGAAGGAAGTTATGAAGGCCTCAACAATGATCAAATAACTGGGCGGTCTTCCCGCTTTGGTATCGGACACTACCGATAGTTGAGAGGCCCTATCAATCATCTTTGAAGAGAACAAAGATCAGAATATGTGGCGAATACAATTCATCACATCATAGATTTTTTCAACATATGATGACCGCTCCTCGTGGAACTCGTCCCTAGAAGGGGGGATAATGTCATGGACATAATCATGTAAGCTAGTAATTATATATATAAATAGGTAGAAGTAAGTAAAAGTAAGTAAAAATAAGTTAATTCTATAGTATTTAATATCGAAGCTTCTTAGAAGCTTCATAGACGCTGCTTTGACTTCATAGGTATCTTTAATTGACTTTTTGGATTAGAAACGTGGTCAACAAGTTGGCCATGTGCCACACATGTTGTTAGCTTGAAGATCAAGCTAATTATGTGGCCCACACATAGAAAAACTTGCCTTATAAGTCAAGGCATATGTCCTACAAAGTCAACACATATTGGAGGTCCTATAGAACGTCGCCACGTAGCCCCTAGTTAGATAGTATATATAGAGACAAGAGTGAAGGCTTCTTCACTTTTGTCAACTCCTTTCTTGCTTCTAGTCTAGTTTCAAGGGTCTCTAGTTTTCTTGTCTTTTGGCAATAGCCATTCTAGTTTCTCTTTCAATATATATCCTTGTTTATATATATTTTGTTACCTCTCTTTGAGTGAAGTCTCACTTGTTTGAATTATTTTTTCATTGAGTTCTTGTCCTTGACAAAAGTTGAGTAAAGAATTATCTATTTTGTATTGTACTACAGATGATATTTGGGACATACCTTCTATTATGATAGATGAATCATTTGCATTTATGATTATAAAAGTCTTTTCTTGTAAGAATGACAATCTTGAACTTCAAACCATTGAGGAGGCAATGCGTTGCTCTGATTGATCAAAATGGAAAACTGCTATTGAGGAGGAGTATGCCTCTTTGTATAAGAGAAAAGTCTTTGGTCTAATTTTAGATACTCTTACATCTCGCCATATGGAATATAAGATGGTATTAATACACAAGCGAAATGCTCAAGGTCAAATAATCTATTATAAATCTCATCTTGTTGCTGAAGGTCAAATAATCCGCTATAAAGCTTGTCTTGTTGCTTAAGGATTTGGTATTGATTATGATTTCACATATTTTTCAATCATAGATTCAATTAAATTTTGATATATTATTGGAATGATAGTTCATGCTACCCTTGAGATGCATCTGATGGATGTAATAACTACATATTTATATGGTTCTCTTGATGCAAATATTTATATGAAAGTTCCACCTCGCTTAGAAATAAGAACTCCAAATAGACTCGCTCCAGGATCATATCATAGTATTAAATTATGTAAGGCCTTATATGGTTTAAAACAATCCAAATGCATGTGATATTAATGTCTTTGAGATTATTTAATTACAAATAAGTTTGTAAGTGATCCACTAATCTCTTGTTTATTTATCAAATGAGATAAAACTAGTTTTGTGATGATCATTGTATATATTGATGTTCTTAACCTAATGGGTACTACATCTGCATATATTATAGCTACTAACCTACTTATACATGAATTTGAAATAAAAATGCTAGGAAAAATAATTTTCTACATTGGTCTTCAGATTATGGATCTAACAGATGGTAGCAATTTTTTCTACCAACTAATGTATATAAGATGAATCTTGCAAAGATTTAATATGATTGATGCTTATTCATTGTCCATACCAATGGTTGGACATGGTGTCAAGGACAAGAACTCGATGAAAAAACAGTTCAGACAAGTAAGCCTTCACTCAAAGAAAAGTAACAAAATATAAATAATAAGTATGTATAATGAAAAGAGAAACTAGAATGGCTATTGCCAAAAGACAAGAAAACTAGAGACCCTTGAAACTAGACTAGAAGCAAGAAAGGAGTTGACAAGAGTGAAGAAGCCTTCACTCTTGTCTCTATATATACTATCTAACTAAGAGCTACGTGGCGATATTCTATAGGACCTTCAATATGTGTTGACTTTGTAGGACACATGCCTTGACTTACAAGGCAAGTTTTTCTATGTGTGGGCCACATAGTTAGGTTGATCTTCAAGCTAACAACATGTGTGGCACATGACCAACTTGTTGACCACGTTTCTAATCCAAAAAGTCAATTAAAGACACCTATGAAGTCAAAGCAGCATCTAGGAAGTTTCTAGGAAGCTTCTATATTAAATATTATAGAAAACTTACTTTTATCTACTTTTACTTATTTCTACCTATTTCTATATATAATTATTAGTTTATATGATTATGGCCGTGACATTACCCCCTTTCTAGAGATGAGTTCCACGAGGAGCGGTCATCATATGTTGAGGAAATCTATGATGCGACGAATTGTATTTGCCACATACTCTGATCTCTGTTCTCTTCGAAGATGATTGATAGGGCCTCTCAACCATCGGTAGTGTCCCATACCAGGGCGAGAAGACCACCCAGTTATTTGATCATTGTTGAGGCCTTCGTAACTTCCTTCGAATAGAATATTTGGATCACCATCAGGAGTTGTTCCTACCTCTAGCAAAATTACCAAACATCGAGAGTCCCTTCCCAAATCGTGATATCAAACGCGTTGTATCTCACCATCTATTTGAGGAAGAACATGTCGTTCTTGAAGATCTTTATCTCGATTGCGTCGTCTTGAAGGTTGTGACAATCGTAATGTCTTGTCCGACATGTCAGCAAACGAAGGTTCTTGAGTTGAATCCGCTGGTTGTTGGCTCTCCATCTAATTAGCGTCACAAATGCAAAGAAGTTACAAACAAGGATAGGAAATTGAATGTTATCTTGTCTCAATCTTGTCTCTTTTATAAGAGAGATTTTCATCTTGGTTTTGATGGATGTCGTTGAAGAAAAACTTTGACTTTAGCTGATGCATTTGCTAGATTTCTGGATGGCTCCCATGTGCGTTCACTAATATCATATCCGCGCCAATGAACAAGATATTTCAGCTTATTTCGGCGCCGCCTTGAGTCTAATATCTCTTCCACCTCAAATTCTTTATTATTATCTACTTCTATAGGAGGCAGTGGCATTTGTCTTCTTCCTTGTATATCCACTGTCTTATGTGGTTCAAGAAGAGACACGTGGAATACAGGATGGATCTTCATTGACTCCGGTAGATGTAACCGATATGCAACTGGGTTGATCTGTTCAGAAACAGAAAAGGGGGCAAGCCTACGATAGTCCAACTTGTCACAAGGTCGAGTAGTCTTGATATTGCGACGAAGTAGCCATACCTTATTATCCACGTTGATTTGTGGTTGCTCCTTACGATATAGATCTGCGTTTATTTTTTGTCGTTCTTGAGCTTCCTTCAATTGCGTCTTCATTATTGCATGTAACTCTGACAACCGATTTGCCATATCTTCTGCTGCAGGATTATCAACTTTTAAAAAATCAAAAGTATCAAGTCGTGGATGATAGCCATAATTGGCAAAGAAAGGTGTTTGTTGCGTGGAAGAATGTACCGTATTATTATAAGCAAACTCTACCAATGGCAGAAAGGTTGTCCAATCATCTTGTTGATAGTTGATAGTACACCTTAAATATTGCTCTAAGACTTGGTTTACGCGCTCTGTTTGTCCATCAGTTTGAGGATGGAAAGCCGAAGATAGTTTTATGTCCACTTTTAAAATCTTGAAAAGGGTCCTCCAAAATCTTCATACAAATTGAGTTCCCCTATCTGATATGATATCTTTAGGTAATCCATGATAGCGATAGATATTATCAATGAAAAGCTTAGCTGTTTTTTCACCTGTGATAGATTTTGTACATGGCACAAAATGTGCCATCTTGGTGAAATGATCTACTATCACAAATATAGAATCATAAGATCTTGAGCTTGGAAGATCTGTGATGAAATCCATAGAAACAGAAGACCATGGTTGTTCTGGGATAGGTAATGGCTGAAGAAGTCCGTAAGGTTGATGACGAGGAATTTTTGATCTTGAACAAATATCACATGATTGTACAAAGTCTTTGACTGACTTCCACATTTGTGGCCACCAAAAATCTCTTGATATGAGTTCCAAAGTCTTATTATATCCAAAGTACCCTGCTGCTAGAAAGTCATGACGTGCTTGAAGAACACGTAAACGTGCTTCTCCTTCTGAAACATATAGGCGTCCTTCAAAATATAATAGATTATTCTTCAACTCAAACTTAGAAGGATCATGAGACTTGAAAGAATTATTCTCGATATCATAAACAAGAGGGTCTGAGGACATACTGGATTGAATTTGCTTGAGAAAAGTTGAATCAACCGTCAATGTTGATTTCATTGCTCGGAGATGAAATTGCTCCGGTTTCAAGAGGACCATTCTTTATTGCTCAAAAGTTGCATCTCCTTCTTTTGGTGCAAAATAAGAACGTCTAGATAGGGCATCAGACAAACCTTGTTGTTTTCCTGGCCAATAAGTGATAATGAACTGGAATCTTGACAAAGACATACTCCAACGAGCTTGACGACGATTCAACACGCATGCTGACATGAAATACTCGAGGTTCTTGTGATCTGTATACACAGTGACTGGACTAGAAGCGCCTTCTAGATAATGACACCATTCTTGAAAGGAATCCACGATTGCAAGAAGTTCTTTATCGTGGATCTCATAATTGATCTCGACTGCTGAGAATTTTTTTGAATGAAAAGCTATCGGATGAAGTTTGTCATCTATTCCCATTTGTGATAAAACTGCACCCAAGGCAAAATCTGATGCATCTGTTTCCATAAAAAATGCCTTGGAAAAGTCAACACGATATAAGACTGGTGCAGAGACAAACGATGTCTTCAAGGCTTCAAATGCTGCTTTCGCTTCTTGATTCCATTGAAATTTATCTTTACTAGTCAAGCGCATAAGTGGAGCTACAACTCGTGAGAAATCTTTGATGAAGATCCGATAGTAATTGGCAAATCCCAAGAAACATTGGACATCTCTTACTGTCCTTGGAATCTTCCAATCCATGATTGTTTGGACTTTCTTAGAATCCATCATGAGACCATCATTTGAAATGATGTATCCTAAAAAGTCAACTTGAGTAGTGTGAAATACATACTTTTCCATCTTGGTGTACAATCCTGCATCTCTAAGTTTTTGTAATACTTGACGAACATGTATTTCATGTTCTTCGACGTTCTTAGAATAGATCAGGATATCGTTTAGATAGCAGATGACAAAATTGTCTAAGAATTCACGAAATACATCATTTATGAGATGTTGAAAAGCAGCTGATGCATTCGTGAGTCCAAAGGGCATGACATTATATTCGAAATGCCATACCTGGTTCGAAACGCAGTCTTTCATTCATCTCCTTCTTTGATCCGTACTAGATTATATGCTCCTCTTAGATCTATTTTTGTATAGATCTTAGCTTGATTCAACTGGTCAAGGAGTCCTGATATCAAAGGTAATGGATACCTGTTCTTAATTGTGATCTTGTTGAGTCCTCGATAATCAACACACATTCGTAAAGATCCATCTTTTTTCTTTACGAATAGAATTAGAGCTCCTGCTGGAGATTTTGAATGGCGTATAAAATTCTTCGCTAAATTCTCGTGAATATATGTCTTGAGTTCAGCCATCTCATCTTGCGATAAACTGTAAATTGGTCCAAATGGTGGCTGAGTTCCTTCCTTGAGGTCGATTGAACAATCATATGGGCGATGCTTAGGAAGAATATCTGCATTCTTTTTCTCAAAAACGTCTTAATACTCCTGATATTGACTTGGAATGCCACTTGAAGTCTTTACGTTTTCAGAAATAGGTGCAGCATAAATAGCAAAAGTTGATCCTTCTTTTGCTGCGTGTATAAATGCTTTTGCACCTATCAGTATGGGTTTTACTATACTAGACTTATAATTTTTTACTTGGTTGGTAGAACTATTAATAATGCTCTGGGAAAAGTCAAGTTTACGTGAATTCCAATCTATTCAAGGGTTATATTTTTCTAGCCAGGATAAACCTAAAATAACTGGATTGGACGGGAATTTAATTATGTTAAAAGCTATGTAGCTATCATGACCGTCTATTGTTACTTTTATAGGATGAGTTTCATGAGTGACATCTCCAGAAGACAAGGGACGACCATCTATGACTTCTATATGTACTGGTTTAGGTTTCTGTACAAAGGGTATTTTACGACTTTTAACAAATTGTTCATCTAAAAAACATGCTGAGGCTCCCGAATCTAATAAAGCAGAGGCTTTGTAATTCTTAGGTCCTAAATATAAGTCTATTATAAAACAAGGAGAGGGTTTTGAGGAGAGGATAGGACCTTCATTAGGAATTGTACAAGGTTCCAGCTGCACGGTCCTTATTGTAGCTGGACGAATCCGTTTTCCGACATGTTGTCTTCTTTGACCGTCGTACCCCTCATTTTATAGTTACGTTGTTTCTTTGAACAATGTTGAGCAGTGTGCTTAGGTTCTGCGCAATATAAACATAATCCTTCTTGATGACGACGAATCTTTTCTTGCTCAGTTAGGGGTTTAAAACGTACCGCGTCAATTTGCATGTCTTCTACTTCCGAATGTACGTTTGGCAAAGATGTTGATGTTGTCATTGAGTAATAACGTTGAGGTTTCCGTGAATGATTCTCAGATCGAAATTTGAAAAGTCGATTATCATATTTTACCGTAAAATCGATTGCTTGACTCAAAGTTTGAGGATCAAGTAAGTTGAGCATCAATTTCTTTACTTCGTATTGCAATCCATAAAGAAATTGACTGATGAGTGCAGCATCATCCCACTTGATGTCAATTGCAAGTTGTCAAAATTGTGAAGCATACACTGTTACTGAGCGATTTTTTTGTCGCAGAATTCGGATCTTATTTGTTGCAACACGAGTTGCATCGTGTTCACCATACATAGATCGAAACTCTGCCAAAAAAGCTTCCAAATTGTCCAATATTGGATTTCGTTGTTCAAGAAAAGACGAAAACCACGATAATGCAGAACCAGAAAGTAGAGTGCCAATAAACCTGACTTGTGATCCTGGAGTTGGATAGCTTTGCGGTTGAAGTTCAATTGCCAATTGTACTTGATTGATGAACCCTCGAAACTTTGATTTCGTACCATCAAATTTCTCAGATAAGGTAATTCTTGGTTCTCTAGTGTTTATAGGATGTTGTACAATTGGAGAAGGAACGTGATTTATTGTAGATGTTGAAGCAGCTCCGATCATCTCTATATCCCCACTTTCTGCTATTCTTGTTCTTTCCTGTGTTGGTGAATTGAGTTGATGCATCGCAAGCATTAACTCCCTCATTTGCTCTTGCATTTGTGCCATTACACTCTTCATTTCAACAAGCTCTGCCATAATGACACTAAGAAGAAAAATTTGTTTGATAATGCTCAAGACAAAAGAAAAAAAATACTTGATAACAAAGAAGATACTAAGAACAATATCAGTTTAGAAGTGGGTAATCCGCAAACTTCTAATACGCTTATGCCTTGTCAAGAGAAAGGGGTAATCCACTCTTACTCAAGAAAAATAAAGCTCTGATATTGTAAGTGTACTCTTGTCAATCTGTCAAGGACAAGAACTCAATGAAAAAAGAGTTCAGACAAGTAAGCCTTCACTCAAAGAAAAGTAACAAAATATGAATAATAAGTATGTATATTGAAAAGAGAAACTAGAATGGCTATTGCCAAAAGACAAGAAAACTAGAGACCCTTGAAACTAGACTAGAAGCAAGAAAGGAGTTGACAAGAGTGAAGAAGCCTTCACTCTTGTCTCTATATATACTATCTAACTAGGAGCTACGTGGCGATGTTCTATAGGACCTTCAATATGTGTTGACTTTGTAGGACACATGCCTTGACTTACAAGGCAAGTTTTTCTACGTGTGGGCCACATAGTTAGGTTGATCTTCAAGCTAACAACATGTGTGGCACATGACCAACTTGTTGACCACGTTTCTAATCCAAAAAGTCAATTAAAGACACCTATGAAGTCAAAGCAGCATCTAGGAAGTTTCTAGGAAGCTTCTATATTAAATATTATAGAATTAACTTACTTTTATCTACTTTTACTTACTTCTACCTATTTCTATATGTAATTATTAGCTTACATGATTATGGCCGTGACACATGGTTGTAATAGTCATGATTTATATCGTCCATGTGAGGAGGAGGAGGAAATATTGAGAGATCAATATCCATACCTCGCAGTGGTTGGAGCACTTATGTATTTAACTACATCTACAAGATCAGATATTACATTTGTAGTTAGTGTTCTTGCAAGACATAGTGCACGTCCAACACTACGATATTGGAATGTCATCAAATATTTATTATATTATTTAAAAGGTACTAAAGACTTGAGATTATACTATAGACAATCTGCAGATCCAAAATTGGTTGGATATTGTGATGTAGGATATAAATCTGATAGTGTAATAACTAAATCTCAAATAGAATATGTATTTTTAAGACATAGAGCTGTAATATCATGAAAATTAGTGAAACAAATAATAACTGCAACTTCATCCAACCATACAAAAATTATTGCCTTACATGAAGCATCTCGAGAATGTATTTTGTTGCGATCAATTGATAAATTCATTCAAACAACTTGTGGATTTTCATATGATGATTCTCCAACTATCTTGCATGAAGATAATAGTACTTATATTGTACAGATGCAAGTTGGTTTTATTAAAGGCAACATGACAAAGTATATTGATCCAAAGTATTTTAGTTATATCCATGATTTGATTACTGATCAAGCACTTGTAATTAAGAAAATTGAATCTACAAATAACCTTGTTGATTTCTTCACCAAAGCTCTCTCATTGTGCAACTATTGTCGACTTACTTATGGCATTGATATGTGGCGACTTGCTTTTCTTGAATAAGAAAGTTAATGAGTTCTTTAAATAATTAAAAAAAAATGATGTTGTATTCTTTTTCCTTCATCTATGGTTTTATTCTTAAATACAATAAGGTTTTCCTAGATAAGGTTTTAATGAGGCAACAATTGTTGATCTTGCAAGATCACAAAAAAGTATAGATCATAATTCTATACAAATTTTATATTATGTAAATATTATGATGAACGAGGAGGAGTGTTGAAATCATTAAATGTAGTTGGCACTTTCCATAATATTTACTATAGACTATAGTAAATACCATAGCTACAATATTTAGAGTCTAGTAGAGAAGTATTGTTTATCCTCTCCCTTTTCTCTTCTTGTAAAGGAGGCACAACCAGATCAATAGATTTTTATGTGTGAAGCTCTCTCTCCTTAGAAACCTTCTTGTATGTATGACCTACTACTACTCTTGTATGTATGACTTACTACTACTCTTGTGTGTATTACTTACTATTACTCTTGTGTCTTTCTAAACATTCTCAACATCCTATTTTATCTATTTCATCTTTTGAAAAGCTTGTTTGTTTCTTTACCTTTTTTCATTGTTCTTTTTCTTTTTCATTTTTCCTCTCAATCAGTGTGCAAAGGACGGTCTCTTTGTCAGTCATTCAAAGTAAAGACAGTAAGACAGATGACTAGCTGGTGCACACACTCACACAGTCTTGTTTAATTCTTTGTTTGTTTATTTGTTTGTTTATACAATTTCATTAATTTCATCACCATGTCTTTATTCTCCTCATCCTCCTTTGATAAGTTTGAAGGCTTAGGGAGACTTCCCTTTGAACCATCTCTGATCATCCATGTAGAATTTCACATGTGGTTACCTTTCAGTATACTAAATATCTTTTTTTCATGCATAACTAAAAAACACTGTTACATACTTCAAAAATATAAAATATAACAAACAATCTGACTTCTCTCACGTATGTTTGTGTTTACACATGCAGCTGAACTTTGTATACATTATTTATAACAATAATATTGTGAAATATATTATAATTATATAATTTTATGCATAATACATAATTAAATTAAATATAACTAAAATTTATAAATTTTTATATATTATTTATAAAAATAAACAATTAGTTGATATGTATGTATATTCCAACTCCTTTTGAAAAAAAAGATTTCATTCCATAAATTATGTCCATTTTATTATAAGTATTATTATTGGTAAAATCTCATTTATTTGTAAAATTTAAGTTATCATTGAATTACATAAGTTTTGTAGATAAATGTTCTGTAAGTAAATTAAAATCTTTAAATATGTATCTACCCTCATTCCACTTTTGATAACTATAGATTTCTTCTGTTGTGTAATTTTGAAAACTTCTTATAAAATCATCTATTGAAGAAGTAATTCAACAGATAGTAATCAAGAGTGTATAATGTTACAAATTTTTAAATTCTGTGAAGAACCCACACATTTCTTTTCCTTCATATTTATAACTTTTTGTAACAATTTGCTTTTATGATTTGATTAGATTTGTAATTGATTTGTATCATCAAGAAATTAACAATTATTTTCCTGTAATTTGAAAATAAGAAACAAAAAATAAAAATAAAAATACAGATTCTACAAGTATGTTAGAAAATCTTATTGTTAGTTTCCCATCCAACTAACACTTACTTTTTTCACCCCACAGATGCCATATTATTGTTGGTGCTCCTAAACCCAAGCAATATGGGAGTCTGTGGGGGTGGTATCCCTCTGGGTCACCACCATTGACATACTATCCATACCTCTCTCTTGCTGTGGTTGGTGGCTTACAGAGACCTGCCATAACTTCACAATGCAGATCAACCTACATAAGCTGCATCCAAACAATGCAATACTGCACCCTGTAATGCTTTCCAATGCTGAAAAATGTCTTCCATGTGTCTGCCAGGAAAGGGTCTGTCTGTCTGTCTGTTGTGTATTTGTTGAGCATTCAACCTGTGAAAGCTTTCTAACAGCTCATTTTCCTCTTCTCTGTGAGATCCTGCAAAACCATACTGAAACTTCATGTGGAGGCATTACAGTGTTGCTACTATCTATCTACCCAGATGTTTATAAGTCAATATAGTTTAAGACAGTTCCAAAGTCACTAGTTTTAATTACATGGTCAATTGAAATTATGTACAATTAGTAACATAAATTAAAGATGTGGATTTTGTTATTATGTTATTTTATTTTATTTATGTCTATAAACTATGCCCTCTCTAATTGTAACAAAGAAGAAGGAATGTTCTTTGCTTTCTTGAAAAAAACAACACCTTATAATAAAATATTATACAAAATAAACATAATTTTTAATCAATTTATTTAAGGGATGGGTGGAAGATCTGGGGAATAAGCACAACCTGCCAGGTGAGTTACTGTAGGCAGTACAGGAATAGACAGTTCTTTTTAAAATTTGAACTTAAAAAATGGATAGCAAGTAGCAGCTGACAACTGAAGCAAGTGAAAACTTGATGTTAGTACACTTGGTTGTGCACAATCTATGGGATTACAGATTGAGGACTCCTGCTTGTGAACACATTAAGCGTTGCTCCAGACCTGGAATCTGCAGATGCTCAGGGTGCCAGACTGGTGTGATAAGCTCGCAGTCCCAACTGCAAGCTGGAAACTGCACACCACACAAGTACCAAGCATGTTAAGCATCACTTTTGGAGTATGAACGCTCAGGAACAAGGACCCTAGAAACATCACCATCTTTGAGATTGGTATTCAACTCATAGACTGTCTGCGAGGATGAGATTCTTGTGTGGACACAGCTTGATCCAAATCAGGCTGGTGCTAAGGCACTCATAGCGTGTTAACATCAAATGGTTCTCTTTTTTCTCTCGGGAATCATGCAATGTTGAAAATCTCAATGCGTTGTTTTAAAAGCTGTGTTAAAATTGCGGCACAATTCCATACCTCTACACAAAGAAATCGAAGTGCCATTTGTCACTTTTCCCCTTCACTGTGCAGGTTGCAATCGTCCTCCTCTGCCACAAGTTCTGCAGGCCTTTCGAGTTGAGCTGGCATTATGCAGGTTTACTGTCAAGCTCTGCTTCCTTCTGTATCTAGTAAAATGTAATGATCAAGTCCAAGTGGCCGTATTTCTCAGATGGTCGGCTGGCTCAAATAGTTTTTGACTTGAACCATCTTCCATCTCACATGAATCCTCGACACCGAGATTCTTTGTTGGTTTTTTCATAAAGGTTAATCCACCTGTCTTGTCAACCTGACATGCAGTCCAGGCTGACTTTGTGATGAAAGAATCAATACCGCAATTTTACATTAAAATTTCACTGTCGAAAAGATACTCTGGCTGAAAAACTTAAAGGGGTTCCATTGTCTTATGAACCGAACAGGATGAGAAAAGCAAAAAAGAGGGATTTTCCGGCTGCACTATGCCTAGACCGAGAGTACGTAACCATACTCATGAGATTGCTCTATTGAAAGCCATCCGACTTTGGGTAAGTAGATTGACATGACTAGAATTGCAGTTTTGGCTCAAGTTTTGCAGGAATTTTTTTCCTTCCTCGGAATTGATCGTAAGTATTACAGATTGAAATCTTGACAAAAGAATTGTTACAAAAGTATCATCTACATTCACTTAAAAGTCACTTTCCTATCAGGATCCACAGCTGCCAAAAACGTTGCGCGTATATTGAAGGACGACAACGGGAACACCGCAAGTGGGTTTGAGGGATTGGGTTTCAGCAATATGCTTCATTATTTCCAGATTTCTCTCACACTTTGTGGAAAGTTTTTCTCTTAGTTAAGTCTACGTTTTCTGCGCAAAGAAAGAGTACTATGAAAGATTAGCCCCCTACCTTTTGTGTCTCTCGATCTTACGCAAGAACCTGCACACACAAACCAATCGCTCACTCCTTAGAAAAGAAAGTTCATAGAGTAGATAAATGACCCTCATAACTGAATTTTTCCACATACCCTTGAACATCATTCATGGAGCCGAGAGTTCCGTCACACGATGTCCTGTAATACCTGGAAAAAACAACTCAACTGAATAAGGATACTACACAGCCACCACATTCCCGGTATGTGCACAGCAGCTACAGTGTCTAGGTAACCCTGGGGGCACAAAATGCCCAATATGGTGATCATCAAGAGCAGAACACACAAACACCGTCTCTTCGCAAACTCATCCCAAGAAAGCATAACTGATGCAGCCCCGAGATCCTCAAATAAAATGATCTCACGCAATTTTCCTTTATAAACAATGTGCCACCTCCCATTCTTCTCAACTAATGGTAAAATAAACTCATCAGAACGAAATCGGTTCGGAGCTACTTGAACAACTGTAGCATGCTAATACTAGCTATTTACTGTTTTCTGTCAGTAAACTGAGGAGCAATAAAACCTAACAACTCAAACTTATACATCAACGAAAGAGGAGAGTCGCTTTTTTACTATAATTTTTCGAGTTAATCTTGCAAGAGGTTTCGGAATCACCTTCAGTCCACAGTATTCAAGGTACACTCTCTGAGACAGAAGGATCTCCGCATGGAGCATGCTTCCTCCACGTCTATGTCTCCTCGCAAACCCATGGACGCTGAATCCTTGAATTATTCATCGCGTTACACTGTTCCTAGGATAAATCAACCTACATTTCTTGCATTCATTGCATAGAACTGCGAAAGAAACAAATTTCGTCGCGGACTACCTAGTTTCCATCATAAACCGACTACTCCCTCATAAACACAGATACATTAGATGTTGGACCATTGAAGTTCTTGCAGTCACCCTCAGCCCTTTCAGAATAGAAAACGTCTGTGAATTGAATGAATTCTGAAACAAAAGTTTGTTACCAGAAATTGATCTAGCCTTCGTGAGAAGGTTTTCTTGTTGTTGTCATAGTCGTCGTCGGTAAGTGACATGATGGGGGACCAAACTTACCTGCTACTGGACAGTTACATGTCACACATCGTCACTAATCAAGGTAACAGGATATGGACATCAAGAATTGTAATCCTGAATTAATCATCAATTCTTTATCAATACTCCAAATTATGACGATGCTACAGACCAACGATGTAGTGGGATCGACTGCATTTGCCAAATCTTGCTTCAGCTAGCGTGGCCGATTGTTTGGAGGACTTGGAGAGATCGCGATTGACATGACTAATGCCTGTCGCGATCACATAGATCTGGATACTCGCACTCCAGGCTTTGGTCTAAATTTGTCGATCTCCTCGTCAAGTTTTCTTGGCCTTGAAATTAAGTAAACCATTCCCTGCACACTCAAATCCCATCTCATTCTTAATCTCTATGTCTTGTGCCACACACCAACCAATACAGCTACGTATGAAAATATTAGGCTCTCAGACCATTTCAAAACTGGTGATGCTTGGTAGCAAAGAACATAGGGACATTGATCGACTGCTTGATGAAATAAAAATGATACACATCAGGTATTCCCTTCACTGATCGGAAACAAGACAAACAACTCCGTAAAAGCAGTTAGCGGTGTGCGATTCAGGTTTAAGAAACCAAAAATAGACAGAACACGTACTCAGTCGACTAAGCCTTTCCAAATTATTTAGGCAGTTGAATAACGTTTCGAAGAGTCAAACAGGAAATTCGAATTATCTTCATGATTAATGCTAACACCGAAAGAAATCAACACGTCCTTTCCCACCAGCTTTTGTAGACAACCATGCTCTCTATAAGCATGATTGCATTCACCTCCATTTAAACTGCGCATTGCAAAGGTTGCCAGTTTATCTGCATCCCTACTTGTGGGGCAACAGCTGTCAAGACATGCAGGTAAACATACCTTCTGATGAGATTTGCGGGCTATATTGTGCATTGCAACATTAACCTATCCGAGTGGTTTGTTATGTTGTGATGGGAAAATGAACACATCGTGGAACCAATGCCATCGCATTGAACAAAATTTCATCGGATGGAAATCGTTGCTTCCTTGGCTGTTTAGATGGAGTGATTCAACAAGCTTCCTGTAATCGGCATGGGTCGAGGAATCAAGTTGGACAAATATGAAAACAAGCGTGTATTGCTGGAGATACAAGAGTATCTCCATCCCGAAGTAGCAAAGTAGTGAGTTCAAACTATCTATTTCAAGGTAATTTCAGTCTCGGATTCTATTACAGAAGCATCCACAAAGAAGAAAATGAAAATTCGGTTGTAACATGGCACTACTCGATACAACATCTGAATATATAGTAGTGCCAACCAAACGTTACCAAGAGAAAACTCAATAAATTTTAATTGATTCACACCAAACTCTTTCAAATTTGGAGCGACTTTATGAATACAGGGTATAGTCACGCATAGTTGTGTTATCGGCGTTAATACATGGTGATGCTATTTAAAGAACCACTACATACATATTACGAGAAGCATATATCAGGCTCCTACTCGAATCACTTAATCTAAGATGCCCATCAGAAGCCTCAGCCTGGGCATGGACTCTAAGCAGAACCCATAACAGTACCTCACAGCAAAAAATAGAAATCTCCAACTAAACACAGTCTTTCGAAATATTCTTCACCTGCTCCAAAGAAACAGTGATGCGCCCTAATTCCTTTGAAGGATAGTACACTTGAAACATAATCCCTCGACAGACATTCGAACAAACGAGCTACATAGCAACAGCAGAGAAACGGTAGTCGTCCACAGTTCACCGAAGCTCTGATTACAAAGTGCTCGCATGCACCCTTGTGATTAAGTGATAAACAGTGAAAGATGAATGAATGAACTGCACGATGCGTTCCATCCACAAATCGATTGTGATGTCCACCTCGAAATTGATCCGAGTTGGACGTGGTCGCGCCCACCGCAGAAAGGGACGAAGGGAAGAGCGGGGGCGGGGGCGGGAGGAGAGCCGCGAGTGTAATGAAGCTTGCTTGCAGCGTTGCAGAAGGAAGAAGAGGGAGCTCGATGCTTCTCATCGGGAGTCCGACGCCATCTGAAGGATCAATTAAGGAGAGATTTGGAGGTGTGCACGACGAGGACTGGCGATATCGCTAAGCTTCCTTGACCTTTGATTTAGAGTTTCGAAGGAGGAAGGGAAAGGGCGTCGAGCAGGTTTTGCAGCTATGGAGCCAGCTGTGCTGGACTCAGGGTCGATGTACTTGAAGGCGGGCTTCGCTAGCCCCGACCAGGACCCGTCTATAGTACGCATTTGCATCCCTTGCCGTGGGATTGGTTTGTTTGTGGATGTTTTGCTCCTGCGACTCAACCTGTTGTAATTTCTTTGGTGTTAGAAACCGAAGCTTGGCATAGGGTTCTGATATGAGAGGGTTGGTTTAGTTGTTTTTGCCATTCTTACAGTATGCAGTTGCATTCTTGAATTTTTTCCCCGTGTGGTCATTGGATAGGGTTCTGCATTCCCGCTTGCGATGTAGCGTGTGAAGGATAGATATGACTCATTCCAGAAGTGCATATCTATGGCTCAGTATTATTCTAGGCAATGTTCCAGGCGTAGTGTATATATTCACACTGAGCTCGGGCTTGTGAGTCAGGAATTTTCTCTGGCTTGACGAGTCCGCTCAAAGTGGCAGTGGAGAATTGCAGTTCTGTTGTATGTGATGGTCTTTCACTTTGTAAAACTTACGCGTCTATTGTCACTCAGATCCTTCCAACAGCAATGTCGAGGGTGGAGGAGGAAGGGGGTAATGGTAATAGTGGGGTAATTGGGGACATTACACATCCTATCAAACGAGGAATGATTAAAGACTGGGACGCAATGGAAGATCTATGGCGCTATGTTTTTTACACCGGTCTCGGCTGGGAACCTGGCAACGAAGGCCAGCTTCTTGTTGCCGAACCTTTGTTGACATCTAAGGTTCTTGCTAATCACTCTTTTACTTGATGATTATTTTATCTCCCTCATCCTGTATGTGTGGATAATACTACATGACTGAGTTTTATTTGTGTTTCGGGCAGGCATGTAGGAAGTTTTCATTTTTCGTAAATCCGTTTTGTGATCTGGATGTACTCAACGCTTCAAGGTTTTTGGATCGGCACAAGTCCTATGTGGATACAGTAAAGAATATGTTACAATTTTATTATTATTATTATTATTACTTTAGTGGTGTGATTAATTGAGTTATGATTGTTAGTGCAATTAGATATTAATGCATTGTTACTGGTACTTATCGGTTTCTTGACGATGTTCTCTTCAGATGTACTACCTTTCTTGGCTTGCTATGTTGCGAATTGTGAATGTTGCTGAAGATTCCACGTTCATCTTTAATTTCAGGTATCACGAGAGAGAATGGTTCAGACAATGTTCGAGACTTTCAACGTGAATGGCCTCTATGCAGTGGAGCAGGCAGTGCTTTCTCTTTATGCAGTAGGACGCATCACCGGTGTCGCTATTGATGCTGGGCATGGGAAGATAGGTACATTCTCTGTTTGGCTTGAATCTGTTTATTGTTACTGAATCTGTGTTCGAGGGAAGCTTTAGAAGGGACTTTAACGAAATGTGCAACGTAGATCCAGTGACGAAATCTTTCACACACAATACCTTGTATGCTGACTGTTAATGTATTTCGCCGGAATAAGAAGAGTTTACTGGTTGGCGAACTTCATAAGGGATCACTACGGTAATAAGTAGAACACTCTTAATAAGAAAGTATCTGTTATATTTATTATTCTGCTCTTCAATTTGTGCCGTCCGTTAGGTGTACGCTGCAACGCATTTTCTAAACAAGTATGGTTTAGCTGAGATCAAATGGCTGGTTTCTCTTGTGTGATCAGAATACATGGTCTGAGGGTGTCACGCAAATCTACTGACAGCAGCCCTGATCCATGTTGGGCAAAGCCCTCCTTTCTTTGCCTGTGAACTTTTGCAGATATTGCTCCTGTATGGGAAGGCGCCGTCCAGCACAATGCAGTCAAGCGTTTTGAAATTGCGGGTCAGGATCTCACTGATCTTCTTGCAAAAGAGCTTGCACAGTCACAACCAGATGCGAAATTGGATCTTGCTGTTGTGGAGATGCTTAAGGAAAAATATGCTACGGTTTCCAAAGACTCTTCAGGTTATGCTGCAACTGCTGAAGACTGTCCTAGTATAGAGCACACACTTCCTGATGGGCAGGTATACACCATTGCTTTATTGGTTTCATGTGTCGATTGATTCAGAGCAAACCATTTTTGAAAGGTTTACTGAGCAAATAGCCTTATCGACCAAGTGGAGGGAGATTGTAGATGTTGAGAAGGCTACTCTGCTTGAAGGTGTGCTGAAATATCTATTCTGAAATGTTGTTTTTTATGACATGACTCTCGTTTGGTGTAGGTTATTTCTATTGGAAGAGAGGTGTATACTGTTGGTGAAGCTCTGTTACGACCTTCAATCTTGGGAGTAGAAGAAGACGGCCTGGCTGAACAATTGCTTCGTAGTGTGTCAATGTGTTCTCCTTCTGAGAATCAACGGCAGCTTATTGAAAACATCGTATTGTGTGGAGGCACTTCTATGATGGCGGGTATGTCCTACTTAATGATAGATCCTCTTCAGGAGCTCATTGTTAATGATGCACTTCTGATTTAAATGATATCCTTTGTGGATTGGTGATCGCTGATTTTCCCTCATACGTTAGTTAGTGCAGGGATCTTGATCTTCAAGTGACTTAGGAATGTCTCAGTAATTGTCCTCGAAGGTAGTGAGGTGTAAATGGCGAGAGATTGTAGGAATTGTAGCGACTGTTCGAGTTATTGATTGAATTACGTATTTGTTTATTAATTTTAGATCTCATTAAAGCTCAGACTTTCTCTGTCGAATTTACAGGTTTGGATGCGCGACTTCATAAAGAGGCCATTCTACTTGCGAACCCTTCAGTGCGACCATCACTGATCAAGGTTGCTGTACTGATCTTGCTTATATGCAGCTTTTCGCACGGGCATAAATTTAATATTTTGCAACATCGTTCCTAACGTGACATGTTTGTTTGACAGCCTCCAGAGTACATGCCCGAAAACACATTGATCAATTCTGCTTGGATGGGTGGAGCGATTCTTGCGAAAGTAGTCTTTCCTCAGAATCAGCACATCACCAAGGCTGAGTATGATGAAACTGGTCCTCCTATTGTCCACCGGAAGTGCTTCTGATCTCAAACACATTCTTGTCCTTCACAACTAAGTCCACTACTGGTGTGTTTCCTGCTGAATCATCAAGCTGAAATCATAACCGTGGTAAGTTTCAAATCCTAGGTTGCTTACGAATTGGCGCTTTGTATGTTCCTAGTTTTCTGCTGAGTGCTGTAAATACCAAGAGAAACCTCCTTTGAAATAGTTCTAGATGTGCTTTGAAGTAAGATAGAGCAGAGCATAGTAGCTAAACTTCAGAAGGAACCAGGAATATGAGACTCTGGAACATTCAGTTTTCTGATACGATCAGAATTTACTGCCGAGGTGCATGGTTAACTTGCTTGGAGGCGTGAGTAACTGTTACTATTGAACATTGCTTCTGCAATCTCTACAAAATTATTTCATAAGTTACTTGCCTCCTATTGAATATGCATGGACCTCGTCTTGTATTGGTGAATGTGGTGAGTGCTTTATGTGGACACTAATTATGTTGAGCATTGAAGGGTGTATCACACGGAAAACAGAAGATTAGAAAATATTTATATTCTGGTCTGCTTTGATCTCTTAACTTGACCTTTAACATAGAAGTTGGCAAGAAGACAAGTGATTGTTACATTGCAAACGGCAGCACGATGACAAGAGTGTGTCAAGAAGGAATTACATATGTCAAGGCTAATAGGAATTTGGGGATTCTTTTGGGATATTGCTAATGCCACAATCTCATTTAAATTTCAGTGACTTTTATTTTTTATTTTTATTTTTATTTTTGACATTGACAACACAACTATTTCTTCATGGTTGAATGTGTATATTAAAAATATTAACAACTTTTTATTTGAACTTTTTAAAAAAAGTAAAAAAAAAACATGAGTAGGATTTGTTAACTTACTATTGACATCACAACTATTTCAAACCTCACAATCAGATGTTGTGGGTAGTTATTGTAAAGAGAAAACTTATCCTATTTACTAAAATGAAACAAAGATGTACAGTACAGCATTTACTTTAGTTCAAAAGTTACATTCATTTAGACAAAACAGACAAACCAACAAATCTTTAGTGAAATCTTTTACCAAGACTCATGGCACGAATGTTTCTTTTAGTGAGAAAATTTCATTAGAGCTGCCCTGCTGGTAGATCAGCCTCGTCAAAAATGTCGGGTAACTCCAGGTGACCATGCAAAGACCCTGGACTCAAGGAAAAACACTGCATGGCGCCAACTCAAAGTTTGTCGAAAATGAGGCAGTTGTGTGCAGAGCCACTGCAGACTTCTCAGTTGAGTACCAACGATGCATCAATACTGCAACCGAAATCCAGCAAGCAACTCCAACAAATGCATGAGTACGTATCTTCAACTACCTCACCTTTGCAGGGGATAACAACGAGAACAAACGAGCTGAACACTTTCAGTATCATCAGCTTTTTTTCCTTTACTGCAAGCAATGACACGAAATTCTAGCGGTTGAAAAGAAAGGATTCGTTCTACCCGATCTGGAAGAGGTTCCAGGAACTTTTTGCTGAATGGAGTTGCCATCTCCAGGTTCATTAGAAAAATGGGGTTTCAGTGGCTTCATTCTGACAAAGCTCAGCATGAAATGAAATTTTGGTTGTACATTAGTGAATTTTTCTGCGCTGAGAGCAACCTTTGACGATTTGAACTGTGTCACAGGAACTTAGAACCAACAGGAATATTCTTGATAAGTCACAGTGAACGGAACCAAGTTAAAGTGTTGGGAGTCGATGCATCCGTGGAGACACATGAACGAGACTAAAACCAACTTCAAAAAGAATGAGACGATCAAATCAGGAGAAAGACGACACCTATGCAGCAACGTGACGATCTCCAAAACTCGGGGCATCGTGAATAACCACGAGGGTCTCTGAATCCAAGAAAGCGTTGAAGATTAGTTCCAACGACTTCACGCGCTAACAAATACCTAAGCACCAAACGAAGAAAGGAATGTGAATAAAACTGAACGTGCTACAGGCTTGAAAGCTCCAATTCAAGGAAGCATGCCTGACTTTTGACTTCCACAACAGCGACCGTTCATTGCTTTAGCTAAAATGAAGTCATTACTCTAAGATCTTAAATATTTAAAAACACCTTGAGCAACAGTACCGTACATCCACCACAAAAAGAAAACCTGCTGTCTGTCGAATACAAATACGATCTATGTAGAATGGGCAAGAAACGAGTCTTCGGCTCGTATGTATAGCAACAATCCCAGAGTTAAGCATCCGCAGACCCAAGCTTTCACATCCAACCAGATCCACATACTACAACACATTCTTGGGTGGAATGCAAAATGAAAGACAATCTACCTTCAAATACCGAAAAGACTTAGACAGATGTAGTAAAAAACGCCATCAATTTGCGACAGTTAAAAATTAGACCAGGGATGAATGCTCCCCCAGGCGAGCAACATGTTGAATCAACCCATGCTAACGCTTACGTCAGTATCTTCAGTTCAATACCTGAGAATGCAGTGAATAAGCACTTGAGAGAATTGACTTCAGAATAAGCTGCTGCATATGCTGCTGGGTTCAGCTTGCTAACTCAGCTGATATGCCGACTGTGAGTTCAACATAGTTCCACGATGACGAGGTCCTCTCGAAAATCCAGAGCAAATACTGGTGCAAAAACATGGTGTTTAAGTTAAAGCTAAGCAAGGCCCATTAGCGTGTCTGCTAGAAAGCACATTCAGATTATCACAATAAATAGAACTACAACAAGCAAGATCTGCTTGACACTACTTAGTAAATGAGGATCTCTGTAAATTGTCTGTAATTGCGGGCCACCAACTATGTCTCAACCCGCGGGACAGTTAGCCCTCTCTTCTCGGATTGGAACGCTTCTCTACCCAAGTCCCAAAGCCAACCCTCGGCTCCTCATTCCGATCCGGTCCCAACAGAGACTCCCTACCTAGTGTGTGCCTACCGCAGACGGAAGAATCAAGAACTACAGCCGAAACTCTACTAGGATCATTGTCCATAGAAATCAGCCTGAGTTGGGCTGTCGAGGCTTCCAATCGCCTCGGCCCGCCGTGTGTAGCAAAAAACTTCGCAAACTCTTAAAGTATATCGTCGAGCTAGCAGACATACAAGAATCAATCAAACCGCTCCTTCCAACCTCTGTAACTGTAGGAATAACTCTCGACCGGACTGGGAGAACCAGCCGCTTCTGCTGTTCCGATCAGTCGTAAGAAACGACCTGCAGCTTTGTCGATGAAACCTCCCGTACAAGGGAGGCCAATAACAACTACTGGGTAACCGACTGAGCGAGATACCAAAAAATATGTGGGATGGAGGATGAATTACGCAACATGGCTCTCTACTTGGAGCACGTGCCTAACAAAATGGAGATCTGTGAGGGGTCCCTTTCCTTCTCTTCACAGACACCGGAAATATTACAGACTTCGGCGACGTCGCTATCGCCGAAATACGTCCGCTCCGGACTTTCTTGGGCAGCAATTGAGTCGAAGCCGTCGAGGCAACACCGCAGAACCCCGCCCCTTCGCTGCCTGTCGAAGCTGACGAAGTATGTGTCGGCGACATATCGAATGGCGAATCCGTCAGTACCTCATCCTCCAACTCGTGTTTCCCACCTTTCAAGCTCCGAGTCGGGGAACACGTGAAGAACGAATACGGCATGTTGCCGCTCTCTGGCAAGAGGCTGGAGAGGTCCTTCCCATTGCTGATAACTGCGTCCACTTTGCATGCCACAGAGCAGTAGGCATACGAGTCTTGGAGACTCCTGTCGCAGGTCCCGCAAGCGTTTCCTAACCCCTTCGACGGACGCGGTTGCGGCCTCTGGTTTAGAAACACCACACGCGCGCTGTTGATGATGTAAGTCTGAACCGTTGCACAGTCCAGAAGACGCTGGATGTCTTGCAGACGGATCACGTCGTGATACACGTATCGACGAATCTGAAGGATGCAGTGGTTCTGGTGAGCAGGGACGCAATGTTGACACACACCAGCATTGCAGTCCACGCAGAAAACGTTTCGCTCGTTCTTCTTCAACGCCCCATGCTTTGCGCACGACACAAAGAACTTTTCAGCCAACAGAGACTCCAACCAAGCTGGTTTCTGAGGCAGTACCGACAAGTCATAACCCACCATGACTGCAAGATAGAGTTCGAGCCCCACACTGCGCACAGCCTGCGAATGTTGCTCCTCTACGTCTCACTGATCTCGATTCAACTTCTAAACTGTATGTGCTAGGAGAGTCATAGATGCTAGCTGTTCACATGAGGTTCTTCAGCAAGGCCAACGGTATTATCGACAGCCAAGCTGCATACATAAATTCTCGCACTACACTGTAAATTGCACTACATGTCTCACAAGGGGCCCCTCCGCTGCCAACGACGCACTACAATCATGGGTTCCAATGTGCAACTTCCGTTAGCTGATGAGAACTGACAAAATCGGCACAAAATTTCTGAACACCTTCAACAGCACTGAATTCTGAACAACGTTGGTTTCCCGGAAATGTCGGTAGAAACTCTAAACGTCAAGACGCTCGCTCAATTGTTCTCTTTCATAGTCACATCTCCGAATTAAGGCACAAATCTCTGCTATTGAGATTCGAAACACCAGAGAGCTCGTGTCTGCCTACTAGTTGCAGAACATCAATTCTTCCATTCAACTGTAAGGGCCAACACTGACGCCATACGGCTGTAATCGCACCGCCTAGAATCAATTGGAAGGTACTTTTCGAAACCCTCTACAGTAGTGAACACTTCACGCACGAAGCCAGCTTCCAGGCCACAAGACTCAATCCGCACGTTGTGGAAATGCAGGAACAAGATGCAAATGCACAATGCTCCACTAGAAATTTAGGCTTCAATACGATATCAAAGCAGTCCAGCAGCACTCGTCTCGAAAGCGTCAAGGATCGTCGATAGCTCCAACTCTACCAGCTAGGATTAATCGATTGAGTCCAAATTGGATCGCACACAGCCCCCACACAGCTAATCACCCGCGAGCAAGACTAGATCTCACCCCCACAGTGGTGATAAGTACCGCCGCAAGATCCGCGCAGTGCCACTAAACAACCAGATCTAAACTCTCCGACGCAGAATTCAACCTCTATTTCTCTCAGAGGCTCTAAAGCGCCAATTTACCTAGCCACGATCAGAAGATAAAACAAAAAGCGAGGCACTATGCTCAATTACACTAATTGAACCCCACCACTCCGCCTCATGCAACAAAACCTCTCAATTATAGCCCTCGGGGCTCTCCTGTCGCTCAATGCGGGGCTTCCCGTGCAAAGAAAACTCCAAATTGCCCTCACACTCATCAAGACGAGGAACTAACGAGGAGCAAACGAAAGAAAAAAACAACTCCCCAATTGAATCAAAAGCATCTCAAGCTGCCAGCCCAGGGTCGATTTCCCACCACCGTGCAATGTCGCACAGGTGACTCCGCAAGGCAGATCACAAGCTCCCCCTCCTCACAATGACTTAAGCTCACTCTAACTCGATAGAAGAAGCAAGGGCGAACTCGAGAGAGGGATCCAGCTTGGCTGCCTGGCTGCATCGACGAGAGGAGAGCGCCAGCGAAGGGAAGAGAGCAAATGGATCTGATTGTCGACGGGGTCGGGCGATGAAGGGGACAACGACGAGCAAGGACGACGATGCCGAAAAGCAGCAGCAGCAGCGCGGCGGGGTCGGGGCTGGCGCTGGGCGGGAACTCGGAATCCTCGCCACTGCCCATCTGCCCGCACTGTGCCCGCCGAGCCCCAATTTTTTTAATCTGGCCAAACTCTGCCCAAAATTACGAAATTGAAATCCACGTCGATATTGTTGCCGCTCACTACAACCAGAAAGCACGACATTAACTTCGCTTAGCTTGACAGTCTCTTACTCCCCCCTTAGCATTTTTCGACCTACTCTTTTTTTTCCCCCCCCCTCCCCACTCCCCACTTCCCCCACGCTTCTTCCACTTGCCCTAGAGCCGCGCCGGGCAGCTGGCTGAAGCGGGCAGTCAGTCTGTCCAATCCCAGCAAAGTCCTTGACTGTTGCAAGCTAAAATATTGCCAGATCGAGGGCCGGGCGAGGAGTCAGAATGGGCGAAGGAGCGGGTGGGTCCTCTTTCCCTCCCTTACTGACATGTGTGATGCATGTGGACCTGGTTGGTAGGTCTTTCATAGTTTTGCGACCTAGTCGTCATTATAAGTGGGCACAGCTTCCCCCCCTAAGACCAGGCACCTCCTATGACCACGCTCTTCGCTTCACAAGGGTTTTTGCATTTGTGCCATTATAGGGAGGGAAAAAAAAAACAAATGAGTTGGGGAGGGGGGGCTTTATTTAGTGCTTGCGATCAAACTCCCCTGTCTTATTCTTTAATGGAAAATCTCGGTGGCCCAGGAACATTTCATTGACTAATCTGGGTTGACATTGGTTGCCATAAAAACTCATTTTTTTTCTCTACTTTGATGGACTTCTTCATGTTATTGTTTTATCTTCTTTTCTTTTGCTACTTTTTTTGTAAATCCGTGCATGTATATGGTTTCTATGAAACACTTTACAAACTTGGATGTGGATTGTGCATGTCATTTTTTGGAAATTACCCACATTTAAAAAAAAAAAAAAATCAAACAGGTTATTGCACATGTTTTGGATATGCCAATACATGATTTTATGATTGCCATGTGGTTTTTACATGGAGACTGTGAGAACTGAAATTTTGCTCCTGAGCTGTGTGTTTTTTCTACATGGGATGTTATGAAATGTTGTTGTACTTTGGGCCATTGGTAGGAATTTATTTTCAAGATGTGTCAAGTGGATGGGAAATACACATAATACAAAGCAAGATTACAGAGAGTGTTAAAATAAATTAATGGGGTGACAGAAAAAGCTCCCACATATCTCAAAATTCTTAACCAAAGACTTGGGTTTATGTCCAATAGCATAAGAGATTTGTAAATTTGTATTCATAAAACTGTCAACCATGAGATTGAATGGTGAAATAATAAATCAGTATATGCCCATATGAGTAATGGAAGAATTTGATAATGTATCAAACTAAAGCTGTGTTTTGTAAACATGTACTTACCCATGAATTATGATAGTGCTTTTTTTTATTTTTTATAACTGTTTCTTTAGAACTCTACATTTCAAAATTTAAAATTGTGAAGGCATCCAATGTTGAAGTTAAACACAACAATGATGTTTTTTTTACAGATTCTTTGTTATAATCAAGGTAGAATTAGAAACTATAATTGGTTCTCTCTCTCTCTCTCTTCCTATACATAATATTTCCTGCTCAATGGTCACAAGCATTTCAAATTTAAATAAAAAAAAAGCTATGAATTCACAGCCCTGCTCTCAGACAATGATGACATACTTTAAAAACATAAAAATAAATTGTTTGAACACAAATACTCAAGTAGCATTGTTTAGTGAATTGGGTTGTTAAGTTAATGGAATGTTAAGATTCCTGGCATAGATAGGTATAGACAGAGATGGCAAACATTCCTTTTTCCTATGCTCACCCACCCAAATCTTGCAAGAATGAAGTGAAGTCAGTAAATATATATATATATATATATATATCTTTATGTGTGTATGTATGCCTCTCACTCTCATAATCCCAATAAAGGGTTGCAAGACAACATGGCTAAGTCCAGAGTGGGGAAAAGAAACAAATAAATAAATAAATAAGGGTATGCCATTCCTTACCCTCTTTCATGGTTTCTCACTCCACATGCACATCAATCTATGCATTCCTGTAGAGACTTGCTTGCCAGATGTTGTAAAAGCTGATTAGCTTTGGCTCCATAGCATTAAGCATCTACAGCATCTTAATAATCAACCAACAAGGTAAGTGCAAGGGAAGGAAAGAAATTGTGAATAAGCTAATCACTAAAGAGAAAGACCAACATGACTATGTGCATGTGTGTGTGTGAGAGAGAGAGAGAGAGAGAGACTTCCTCATGGGGTATAAATGCAGATGCATTACCATCATAAAAATCAAACACAACACAATATTACAGAAAAAATAAAATAAAATAAAAATAAATAAATCAACAGTACACTGCTCACTTACTCACTCATGACTTACTGACTGACTAACTGACTTACTTACTACTACCCTGTTTGTACATTGTACTAATAATAGTGCTGATAAAGTGGGGGGGGGGCAGTTGGATTCAGTTTACAGAGCGACAAAACAAAAAATAAATAAAATAAATAAATCCTTTCGTGCAATCCCCACAATCCAAAGATGCAGTTAAGCAAAATGGGTGGGTGACAAGATCTCCCATTTTTACATTTTATAGTTTGATTAAGGGGGGGGAGCAGATGAAGGCAATTACAGATTGCATTAAAATAATCATGCCTCCATTCAAATAAACTGATTGGATTATAGTTACATTGTTGTTTTGATTGTTATTTAATCATGAGCATAATCAGTGGCTCCAGCACACTGCCCTCCTCTCTTTACCAAAACATTCAGAATCAGTGTGTATATATATATATATATATATATTTATGGCCATATCCAGACTCGAGACAGTGTCTACATAATGGATCCTCAGGACACTTCCTTTCATGACTTGTAGGCAGAAATTAACAATAATAGTAATAATAACAAAAACATACATAAGTGTGATCCCAATTCCAACTCTATTTTATTTTATTCTATTATTGTTAATAATGTGTGTGTATACTTTTTATTATTTAAAAGTAATACATTCTGAATGTAAGCTGCAGTCTGCTCTGCCTTCTCCAGATATTAATTTCTGGATTCTTTAGATTTCATATATACAAGTCTATATACTAATTAACAATTTAGTTGAGTCATGCCCAATTTAGTCCAAATGGAATTCGGTCAAGAGAACAATGTCTATGATTTGACAATCCTAACAGATTAGAAGAGCTCCTTACATGGATACAATCATATGCCACATATTACAGGTTTGATTTCATTTTTCATAACAAAATATAAAAATATAATAAACAAAGCAAATAAAACCTATGTACACAATCATTTTTGTTCTTTCAAAACAATAAGTAAAGATATCATGTACCTGAAGAAAATATCAATTCAGCTGAGCTAAGTGAGCATTAAGTCAAACCATTTTTGAAATTTTGATGATCAAACATGCATTTATTTATCTGCAATGTAAATGGAGAACAGTGAATGAAGCGCATCTCAATCAAAACTTTAAAATAGATTCAAATGAAAACTGTATAAAATGGATCTGTTAAACATGGCATATGTAGAAAACTTGGGATGTTTTTATGTAATCTATGCAATACAGATGCTTAGAAATGTGATACCATCATATTTTGTTCTTCAATAATAATACAAGAAATCTTAAGATGTGTTAAAAACAAAACAAACATTTTTTGAACGGATCAACCTTATATTTGTGAGCTCAAGGTTTAGATGAATACACAAATATCTTTTGGAACTGTTTACAACTTATTGTACAATGATCTTATTTGTAGAAATACTACAATCAATCTCTTTTCTTCAACTTTTATTTTTTCATAATACAAAAACACATATTTATTTGCATCTGAATTAAGAATTATGGTACAAATACAACTACATAAATAAGTAAGTATATTATTTGCCTCCATAGAACTTAAGTTTTTTTCATATAATTAGTAAGAAGAATCTACACCAATAATAATCTTTGAGGAGCCTATAACATTACAAAGTCAATAATACCTATACATACATACATACATATATATAAAATCAAAAAATAAAAAATTTATGCCATTTCTTAAGGTTTAACTACACAAACTTGATTTGTGTGCTAAATTTAAAAGTGTATGTTTTTATCAATATCACATATTTTTAATTATTTAGTTAAATTCATTACATATCTATCTTCAAAATAGTCTCATTAATAGAACAAAAAATAAAAATAAAAACGGTTTGGATTATTTTTTTAAAAAACACATACAATATTTAATAATCTTTTAGATTTATTATTGAAAATTTGATCTTTTTACAAAACTTTATTATAGAACAATTATAAGATATATTAAGAATAATCTTTAAAATATTTTCAAATGCTAATTTATAATCTAAAAAAAACTTATTATTCCAAATCAGAAATAAGGAAGAGTTATAAAATAGCTGAATAAAGACTTATCAACTTTATAAAGATTATAAAAATAATAATATTAGTTATTATTATTATTACATATTATTTGTAATTAAATTAATTGTATGTATTATTATTTAAGAACATCAATATTTGAGATAACAAAATATTATCCAATACTAAATTACCAAAATATCATCAATACTAAAATAGCCAAGGGTAAAAACTATTTGAGATCAAGTCAAAAATATACAATACATTTAGAACCATAGTGTTAAAACAACATTCTTTTCCAGTAAATGTAATTAAAAATAATAATGTACTTAAAAATAATATATATATATATATATATATATATATACATATACAAATACATACATATATAAGAAATGTAGAAGGACACAAACAAAGATCAAATTTAAATGTAAATTGATATTATTATTATATGCTATGAAGATCCATGAATAAGTTAAACTTTAAATGAATATAATATATTAACTATAGATTTTTAGAGCTAAATGCTATCACTTAAAGTTGAAGTTTTTTTATCTTCTTTTTGTAAATGTTTTACAATAACATATTTATATTGTAAAAACTATTCTTGATAATTTAATTTATTGACTAATAAATCCAGAAACATTCTAACAACAAATTGGAAAGTCAAATCTTCTTTACAAATTTCTTTTGACAATTTGAATAGCACATATCTTCTTGAAATTTCCTAAGAATATTTCTTTTTGGCTTTGTTAGAAATTATATCAAATAAATCATCTACACTCTTCTTAAGTCTTCTTTACAATACTATTACCATATATTTTACAAGCATTTTTGTATCTTAGCAATAACCATCTAATTGTATTATTGTATATTATTATTCTTATTATTTTTCTCAGTTATTACATTTCTCAGTTATATCATATATATATATATATATATATATATATATGAACTTAATTTGAGTGATTATATATGTAGAACTGAAAACATCAAAACAATAATAAATTATTTATTTGTAAATTTCTTTAACAAAAACTATACTTAGCTAAATAAAATATTTTTATTTTTCAATCAATGATTAAATTGTAATTAAATCAAACCACGAGTGGTTAATATTTTTATGATCAATTAAAAACATAAATTATTTTTAAGGCATGCTAAGTACAATAACAAAATAGATGGCTTACTTCAAATAACATTTATGATCTAGCTTAAAAACACTTTGATATTGTTTATGTTTTTCTAAAAAAATTGTAATTATCCTAATTTTATATTTTCATTGAATTGCAATGAATTTGTTTTTCCATTCAATATTTAGTAACAACATTTGTAAATTTTATGAAAAACAAATTCAATGCAATTCAATATTTAATAAAATTATTTTTAGTCAAGTTTAATGTGTGGTCAAATTAAATTTCAGAACATTGGTAAAACATGGATTTTCTTAAGTAAATACAAGAAATAGTAAACTTAAATAAACATGTTTTGCACATGAGTATAAATAGAAAAATAATCGTCCAAGAAAACATCATCTCATATTATTAATGATTTTGAACACTAAATTTTCTTTTATGAAATTTTATAATTTAATGTAATCTATATGGTTATTTATGATTTATAAAATCTTACTGATATATCTTTTTAATTATTTATTTATAACCAGAGCTTTATGTAGGTATAAACTATATATTTTTGTAATTTGTTTTTCAAAGGTGTCATAATCCTTGGATTTTGCTTTAAAATTCAAGATTTTTTCTTAATTTCTTGGCGGTTGAAAACAATTTTTCATAAAATATAGTGTAAATATATGCCGAAATTATGAAAAATACTAAAGAAACATATATATATATATATATATATATATGTATATATCAAAATAGAAATATATATATGCAGTGATTTTCATTTATAATTTTATAATTTTATTCTATTTTTAAATTTCAAAGAAGAATTTTTATTTATAATTTTACAATTTTATTTTATTGCATGATTAGTGTTATATAATACATTCAAATAATCTCTTTAGCTTAGTAAGATTAAAAAATATGAAAGTTCCCTTTAGTTATATGAATAGTTGTATCATACTTGTTTGGATTATTTTCTACAAAGATTATTCAATTTTTTATTCTTTAAAATTTTCATTAAAATATATAAAATAATAATTAATTAAAAAAATAAATTTATATTAATTTTTAATAAAAAATATTACTATATTAATTTTTAATTAAAAAATTATTAATTGATTCTTATTTTTGAAATTAGACATATCTTTAAAATTAAAAAAATATATATTAAATTTATTTTTTAAAATCATATTGAAAACATTAAAATAAAAAATTTTAAAATTTTAAATAGCTAAGGTTTATAAAAAAAATATAATATTTTTCTAAATAAATATATTTTGTGGATGTATATGTATTTAATGTACTAAATAAAATATTAAAATTTGAATAATGATATTTACAAGTAATTAAAAAATCTTTAAGCATATATAAATATATACCAAAATTTATATATTTATTATTTTAAAATAATAATCTTATAAATATTTATATATGTATATATATATATATATTACCACAATTTATTCTATTGCCATTATGATTTTCTAAAGAGTATATATCACCATAGTTTTTACTATTGCAATGACAACCTACCACCCATTCAAAATATTGCATAATTTTTGTTTTCTAATTAAAATATCTCTTGAGATTTTTAATAATTTTTTATTTTTTAGTTTATATCAACATCAAACTAAATTCAAATAAATAATAATGAAGAAGTTACTTAGAATATGTTGTAGTAGCAATTGCAATGCATATATATATATATATATATAATAATTTATTTGATAATATTTTTTTTATTAGTTGTTACATATTGATCAAAATCACTTGATTTATTTTCACTAATAAAATAGGAGTTTTTATAGCTCTTTTAAAATATTTCAAATTAAACAATAAAATCTTAGTATAAAATGAATCTATATAAAATGAATCTTTATAAAATTTTATATAGATTCATTTTATACTACTTTTTATAGTTAACTTATTTATATTTTAATAGTTTATAGAAATTTGAAAAGAGAGTAAAAATTTAAGGGAATAAATAATTAAATTAAAAGAAAGATATTGAAAATAAATAATTGATATTAAAATTCAATAAATAAAATTTAATGCAAAAAAATTGAAAATGAACTTGAAGGATAAGCAAAACGAAATGAGAGGTGGTAAATTATATGCTTGTGCATTGGTCTCATTGTAATTCCAAATGCAATGAGGTAAGTAGGAATGCAACTTGAACAAAGTTTCTAGGTTATTGTATAATGTTGCCACATTTTATTACAAAAGACATTAGCTATGGCAGATTCTAGGATATTAGATATGTACATAAAAAGCTTGAAATGGTGAATGCAAAACCATCACATCCACTTGTCATCCAAAATATTGTCACAAAACAAGGTTCATTGAGATTTTATAATATCATAAACTTTGAGCTTTAAAAGAAAAGATGAGAGTCTATATCTCGTGTCATACATCTTTATGAGGTAGCATACTAATTGTGTTTCATCTTCAAGTGTTAATACACTCTTTGTATCACAAGCTTGACTTCTCACATATTTGTAGAACCAATCATGTAAACTAGAGGAGAAGATGTTATTCCTCTCTCCTATAGCTTTGATTGAGATTTAGTTGTGAATATCATTAAGATTGCAATGAAGGTCTTCATAGGAACAATTACTATTCTTATGATTCTTTCTCCAACTAGCTCATCACGACCATCCCACCTTATTTGATTTAAGTTATCTTTGCTTTATTGCAACATAATTGAATTATGAAAAAATGATGTGATCTTCAATAGTAGCAAACTCTAGAAAAATTGATGGTTGATGATAAGAGGAGGAAAGGCAAGAGGTTGCAAAGAATCCATACTCCTCTTCCATGACTAGTTATGGAGTCTTTCAAAAATCCACTTGTTTAACTAATTAATATCATAGATATATATACATACTTTAGTAAATACCTATATGATTAAGTAGAAGTAGATAAAAATAAATAAAAGTAAATTAATTTCATTTTATCTTCTAAAAGCTTTATAAACACTGCTTTGACTTTACATGTATTTGTAGTTGATTAATACATTAGAAACTTGATCAATAAGTTAACAACATATTAGTAGCTTATGGAATAAGCTAACTATATGATGCACATATACAAAACTTGCCTTGCAAGTTAAGATATGTATCTTGCAAAATCAACATGTTTTAGAGGTCCTATAGGATATCACCATGTAGCTCTTAGTTAAGAGTATATATGGAGGCTTCACTCTTGTCAATGCCTTTCTAGTCTTTAGTCTTGTTATAGGACTTTCTAATCTTCTTATTTTTGACAATAGTCATTCTAGTTTAATATTATATTATCTTTGAGTGACTTTCTAGTTCTATCTAGTGATACAAAAGTATATTGAGGCTTTTTTTCTTTGAGATTTATGTCCTAGATAATTTGATAAGAGTGCTAACTTATTATTTTTGTCTTATTTTAAAAATGAGTAGATTATCTCACTTTTATTGTTGAATTTGGAAGGTTGTATATTATCCACTTTTAAACAAATAATCTTATTTTTTTATTTTAATTCTTTTCTAAAAGAAAGTAGATTATCTTTTTTTATAGAAATTTTTATTTAATATTAAAGGTTACGGATTATTCTCTTCTAATTTAAACTTTTGAATTTTTTTGAATTACCTATGAAAGAAAAAATTATAGATGCTACTTTCAATAGAAGTGAAAATAGATTTGCAACTACTACAAATCTTTATGAGCTTGTCAATATTCTAAGATTCGAAATCTCTCATATTTCTAATATAAATCATAGAGATATGATTCCTACATCTATAGAAGAAGTTCAAAATCTGCAATAAGAAGTTATGCAGTTGAAGGAAGCAAGTAAATCAACCTCACAACCAAATCTAGGGAGCTTTGCTTCTACAAGTATGATAGAGAAATAAATTAGTATGCTTAAGAAGCTTGATGAAATAACATCAAAATTTCAAGGATTTTTGCAACAACTCAAGTTCTATCTAAGATTGCATTCCTTTCAATACCTTAATGGATTTATTCAAGTTATATTCATAAATGCACTTTTATCAAGAAATGGACTCTCTTAATTTGTACCTTTAATAAAAGAGGATTTATGACTCTTTTATGATTTAAATTCATTTCTAGAAGTATTTACAGTCACATTTAGAAAAAGTGATTGAAAAAGAGTAGTTGAGATCCAACTCTTATCTTTACAGTAAAATTCATGGTCAGCCACTATATATGCTATTGAATTCCAAAACCTTGCTTGCGATGTAGAATAGAATGACAAAGTCCTTATCAATCAATTTTGATATATATTGAAGGATAATATCAAAGATTTGTTATTAATAATGCCAAAGGTAAAATCTTTAGAACCATTTATTGATTAAGCCATTACATGCGACAATTGATTATTTGAAAGATTTCAAGAATAAAGACTTGGTTTGAGAAGAACAAGCCAAATAATGATGGCTACTTCTAAGTTTTTAGAAACTTATTCATCAAAACTAGAACCAATGCAAATTCATATAGTGTCACGGACATACATATAATTACCTATATGAATAGATAAAAGTATGTAAAAGTAGATAAAAGTAGGTTAATTGTGTAATATCTTCTAGAGAAGCTTCTTAGAAGCTTCATAGACGCTGCTTTGACTTTATAGGAGTCTATAGTTGACTTTTAGGCTAGAAACTTGGTCAATAAGTTAGCCATGTGCCACACATGTTGGAAGCTTAAAGAACAAGCTAACTACGTGGTCCATCCATAGAAAACTTGCCTTGCAAGCAAAGGCATGTGGCCTAGAAAGTCAACATATATTGGAGGTCTTATAGAACATCGCCATGTGGCTTCTAGTTAGATAGTATATATAGAGGCAAGAGTGAAGCCCTCTTCACTCTTGTCAACTCCTTTCTTGCTTCTAGTCTAGTTTCAAGGGTCTCTAGTTTTCTTGTATTTCGGCAATAGCCATTCCAATTTCTTTCTTAATATACATATTTCTATTTTGTCCTATTTCTTTGAGAAAAGTCTCACTTACTCTTTAGCTTTCATCGAGTTCTTGTCCTTGACAGATTGACAAGAGTACACTTACAATATGAGAGCTTTGTCTTTTCTTGATTAAGAGTGGATTACCCCTTTTTCTTGATAAGACATAAGCGCATTAGAAGTTGCGGATTACCCTCTTTTAAACTGATATTGTTCTTAGTATTTTCTTTGTTATCAATTCCTCTCTTCTATTTGTTTTGAGCGTTATTAGACATCTTCTCTTTTCTAAGTGCTACTATGGCAGAGCTTGTTGAAATGAAGAGTGCAATGGCACAGATGCAAGAACAATTGAGGAAGTTAATGCTTGCGATGCATCAACTCAATTTACCACCACAAGGAGCAACAAGAATGGTAGGAAGTGAAGATATAGAGATGATTGGGGCTGCTTCAACATCTGCACCAAACCATGTCCCTTCTCCCAGAATGGAACACCCTTCGAGTGTTAGAGAACCGAGAGTGGCCTTGCCCGAGAAGTTTGATGGTACCAGATCCAAGTTTCGAGGATTCATCAATCAGGTCCAATTAGTGATTGAACTTCAACCCCAGAGCTATCCAACTCCAGGGTCACAAGTTAGATTCATTGGTACACTTCTTTCAGGTTCAGCATTGTCATGGTTTTCATCTTTTCTTGAACGACGAGATCCAATATTGGATAATCTGGAGGCTTTTTTGGCGGAGTTTTGATCCATGTTTGGAGAACATGATGCAATTCGTGTTGCAACCAACAAGATCCGTATTTTGCGACAAGGCAATCGATCAGTAACATTATATGCTTCGCAATTTCGACAACTTGTAACTGATATCAAGTGGGATGATGCCGCACTTGTGAGTCAATTTCTCTACGGATTACAATATGAGGTAAAGAAATTGATGCTTAATTTACCTGATCCTCAAACATTGAGTCAAGCAATTGACTTTGCTGTGAAGTGCGACAATCGACTTTTTGAATTTCGATCCGAGAGTCGCATAAGTAGGCCTCAACGTTACTACAATTCAATGGCAACACCGACGTCTCCTCAACACATACCTTCAGAAGTAGAGGATATGCAAATTGATGCTGTACGTTTCAAACCTCTTACTGAGCAAAAAAAGTCTCGTCGTCGACAAGAAGGATTGTGCTTATATTGTGGAGAACCTAAGCACACTGCTCAACATTATCTAAAGAAGCGACGTAACTACAAAATGAGGAGTACGACTGTCAAAGAAGACAGTATGTCGGAAAACGAGTACGTCCAGCTACAATAGGGACCGTGCGGCTGGAATCTTGTACAACTTCTAATGAAGGTCATATCCTCTCCTCAGAACCATCTCCTTGTTTTATAATAGATGTGCGTTTAGGACCTAATAATTACAAAGCCTCTGCCTTGATAGATTCAGGAGCCTGATTCAGGAGCTAGATGTCATAGAATATCATTAATACAAAAAACTAAACCTGTACACGTAGAAGTCATAGATGGTCGTCCGTTGTCTTCTGGAGATGTAACTCACGAAACACTTCCTGTAGATGTAGTAATAAATGGTCATAGTAGTTGCGTAATTTTTAATATAATTAGATCTCCCTCTAATCCAGTAATTTTAGGCTTATCATAGTTAGAAAAGTATAATCCTCGAATAGATTGGATTTCTCGTAAACTTGATTTTCCTCAGAGCATTAGTAACAGTTCTATTAATCAAGTAAAAAACCATGAGTCTAGTATAGTAAAACCCGCACTTATAGGTGCAAAAGCATTTATACACGCAGCAAAAGAAGGATCAACTTTTGCTATTTATACTGCACCTATTTCTGAAAGCGTAAAGACTTCAAGTGGCATTCCAAGTCAATATCAGGATTATCAAGACGTTTTTGAGAAAAAAAATGCAGATATTCTTCCTGAGCATTGCCCATACGATTGTTCAATCGATCTCAAGGAAGGAACTCAGCCACCATTTGGACCAATTTACAGTTTATCGCAAGATGAGTTGGCTGAACTCAAGACATATATTGACGAGAATTTAGCGAAGAATTTCATACGCCATTCAAAATCTCCAGCAGGAGCTCCAATTTTATTCGTAAAGAAAAAAGATGGATCTTTACGAATGTGTGTTGACTATCGAGGACTCAACAAGTTCACAATCAAGAACAGGTATCCATTATCTTTGATATCAGGACTCCTTGACCAGTTAAATCAAGTTAAGATCTATACAAAAATAGATCTAAGAGGAGCATATAATCTAGTACGGATCAAAGAAAGAGATGAATGGAAGACTGCGTTTCGAACCAGGTACGGACACTTTGAATACAATGTCATGCCTTTTGGACTCACGAATGCACCAGCTGCTTTTCAACATCTCATGAATGATGTATTTCGTGAATTCTTAGACAATTTTGTCGTCTGCTACCTAGACGATATCCTGATTTATTCTAAGAATGTTGAAGAACATGAAATACATGTTCGTCAAGTATTACAAAAACTTAGAGATGCAGGATTGTACGCCAAGATAGAAAAGTGTGTATTTCACACTACTCAAGTTGACTTTTTAGGATACATCATTTCAAATGATGGTCTTATGATGGATTTAAGAAAGTCCAAACAATCATGGATTGGAAGATTCCAAAGACTGTAAGAGATGTCCAATGTTTCTTGGGATTTGCCAATTACTATCGGATCTTCATCAAAGACTTCTCACGAGTTGCAGCTCCACTTACATGCTTGACTAGTAAAGATAAATTCCAATGGAATCAAGAAGCAGAAGCAGAAGCAGCATTTGAAGCCTTGAAGACATCGTTTGTCTCTACACCAGTCTTATATCGTGTTGACTTTTCCAAGGTATTTTTTATGGAAACAGACGCATCGGATTTTGCCTTGGGTGTAGTTTTATCACAAATGGGAACAGATGACAAACTTCATCCGATAGCTTTTCATTCAAGAAAATTCTCAGCAGCCGAGATCAATTATGAGATCCACGATAAAGAACTTCTTGCAATCGTGGATTCCTTTCAAGAATGGTGTCATTATCTAGAAGGCGCTTCTAGTCCAGTCACTGTGTATACAGATCACAAGAACCTCGAGTATTTCATGTCAGCATGCGTGTTGAATCGTCGTCAAGCTCGTTGGAGTATGTCTTTGTCAAGATTCCAGTTCATTATCACTTATCGGCCAGGAAAACAACAAGGTTTGTCTGATGCCCTATCTAGACGTTCTTATTTTGCACCAAAAGAAGGAGATGCAGCTTTTGAGCAACAAAGAACGGTCCTCTTGAAACCGGAGCAATTTCATCTCTGAGCAGTGAAATCAACATTGACTGTTGATTCAACCTTTCTCAAGCAAATCCAGTCTAGTATGTCCTCAGACCCTCTTGTTCATGATATCGAGAATAATTCTTCCAAGTCTCATGATTCTTCTAAGTTCGAGTTCAAGAATAATCTATTATATTTTGAAGGACGCCTATATGTTCCAGAAGGAAAAGCACGTTTGCGTGTTCTTCAAGCACGTCATGACTTTCCAGTAGCAGGGCACTTTGGATATAATAAGACTTTGGAACTCATATCAAGAGATTTTTGGTGGCCACAAATGTGGAAGTCAGTCAAAGACTTTGTACAATCATGTGATATTTGTTCAAGATCAAAAATTCCTCGACATCGACCTTACGGACTTCTTCAGCCATTACCTATACCAGAACAACCATGGTCTTCTGTTTCTATGGATTTCATCACAGATCTTCCAAACTCAAGATCTTATGATTCTATATTTGTGATAGTAGATCGTTTCACCAAGATGGCACATTTTATGCCATGTACAAAATCTATCACAGGTGAAGAAACAGCTAAGCTTTTCATTGATAATATCTATCGCTATCATGGATTACCTAAAGATATCATATCGGATAGGGGAACTCAATTTGTGTCGAGATTCTGGGGGACTCTTTTCAAGATTTTAAAAGTGGACATAAAGCTATCTTCAGCTTTCCATCCTCAAACTGATGGACAAACAGAGCGCGTAAACCAAGTCTTGGAACAGTATTTAAGGTGTACCATCAACTACCAACAAGATGATTGGACAAACCTTCTGCCATTGATAGAGTTTGCTTACAATAATACGGTACATTCCTCCACGCAACAAACACCTTTCTTTGCCAATTATGGCTATCGTCCACGACTTGATACTTTTGATTTTTCAAAAGTTGATAATCCTACAGCAGAAGATATGGCAAATCGGTTGTCAGAGTTACATGCAATAATGAAGGCGCAGTTGAAGAAAGCTCAAGAACGACAAAAGATAAATGCAGATGTATATCGTAAAGAGCAACCACAACTCAATGTGGGTGATAAGGTATGGCTACTTCGTCGCAATATCAAGACCACTCGACCTTGTGACAAGTTGGACTATCGTAGGCTTGGCCCCTTTTCTGTTTCTAAACAGATCAACCCAGTTGCATATCGGTTACATCTACCGGAGTCAATGAAGATCCATCCTGTATTCCACGTGTCTCTTCTTGAACCATATAAGACAGTGGATATACAAGGAAGAAGACAAATGCCACCGCCTCCTATAGAAGTAGATAATAATGAAGAATTTGAGGTGGAAGAGATATTAGACTCAAGGCGGCGCCGAAATAAGCTGGAATAACTTGTTCATTGGCGCGGATATGATATTAGTGAGCGCACATGGGAGCCATCCAGGAATCTAGCAAATGCATCAGCTAAAGTCAAAGTTTTTCTTCAACGACATCCATCAAAACCAAGATGAAAACCTCTCTTATAAAAGAGACAAGATTGAGGCAAGATAACATTCAATTTCCTATCCTTGTTTGTAACTTCTTTGCATTTTGTGACGCTAATTAGATGGAGAGCCAACAACCAGCGGATTCAACTTAAGAACCTTCGTTTGCTGACTTACCGGATGAGACATTGCGATTGTCACAACCTTCAAGACGACGCAACCGAGATGAAGACCCTCAAGAACGACATGTTCTTCCTCGAATAGATGGTGAGATACAACGCGTTTGGTATCACGACCTTGGAAGAGATTCTCGATGTTTGGTGATATTATTGGAGATAGGAACGACTCCTGATGGTGTTTCAAATGTATTATTTGAAGGAAGTTATGAAGGCCTCAACAGTGATCAAATAACAGGGTGGTCTTCTCGCCC